>NC_057861.1:697032731-697332731 GCF_019393635.1 Dromiciops gliroides | reverse complement strand
CCTCATTGCCCTGCAAAAAAAAGCAAAATATAGTCTAATTACCACCTCTTGAACAAGGGATTTTCTAATCTCCCACATTTGCTAATCCTCTGTCCTATCTCATTAGTTCGTATTTACTTTGGATATATTTTATATTTATTTTTATGTGTATATATTGTTCCTTACAAAAAACTCTTTGAGACCAAATACTATTTTATGTATATCTTTGTATTTCTAGTGCTTAACACAGTTCCCAGCACATAGTACATGCTTATTAAGTGTTTGTTGCATGAATGAATGAGCAGGACTCTGAGGAGATGGGGGCTTTGGTAGGTGGTGGGGCAAATTTGGGATTAAGAGGACAGTTCAGTCTCTGGAAGGAAGGACTGAGTAGTAGGCCATAATGGGTATGAGTATGGGGGACGGGGGTGTCCTTGAGCATCAGAAATGTATAAACTTGTCAAAGGGGCCTTAGGATTGGGGTGAGAGGCACTATTGGGGTAAAAAGGATTAATAAATGGAAAGTGGGTGGGGGATGAAGACAAACTATGCCGATGATGTTATCTAAGACCACCTTGTTTAGGGGCCTGGGAGTCAGGACACCTAAAGTTCTGTTCTTAGCTCTGTCATGAACCAACTGTGTGGCCTTCAGGAAATCACTTCTCCCTCTAGGCCTCAGGTTTCTGATCTGTAAAGTGAGAGGGGTGGGCTAGACCAACTCAATGTTCCTTTCCAACTCTGATGTGCTTGGCTGTTTTGTCATCACTTGGCTCTCCCATCCACATGCCCATTGGTGTGTGTGTCTGTGTGTGTTTTAAGATAAAGTGCAGACCCAAGACCCAACACCAGCATCAGATGTCCCAAGACACATGTATTTCCTCAAAAGCACTTTCCTGACAGTTGTCTAGTCTGCCTCAAGTGAATGAGAAAGAACTGCTGCAAGAAGGAGACAGACAAGATGACCCAGGGCCTGGGATATACACTTTTCATATCAGTTTAAAAGGGTGGCCAGGGTTTATTGCTGTCTTAAATCATGACAAGTGGAGAGCTTGGAAGGAGAATTCCCAGGCAGAACGTACGATGACTTTGGCAATCTGGTGTTGACATCGTGACTTATTCCTTCATGTAGTTTAGGCCTTTGGCACCCAGCTAAAGATCAGATGATAAAAATATTGATATGAACAGCTTGTTTTTATGTTTTGTAGTTGACAAATCTCTTTGTAATTGTGTGAGGAGACAAGGTACTACAATGGAAATCGGTGGCCTCTGGAGTCAGAGGCTAAGGTTTAAATCCTACTTCTGATGTGTACTAAATATGTGACATAGGGCAAGTTACTTAGCTCTCCTGTACCTCAGTCACCTCATCTGGATATGGAGGGACTCTCACTAAATGACCTCTGAGGTCCCTTCCAGATTCAGAGTTTTGAATCTGTCACCCACATTCTGCAAATGATAAACTGAGTCCTAGAGATTAAGTGATGTACCCAAGGTCATACTTCAAAATCTCAAGGATCTGTGTGCTGCCTCATTCCCCATGATGATGATAATAACAATAACATTTTTTGGGTGCATTAAAGTTTGCAAAACACTTTACATATATCATATAATTTGATTTCCACAACAGCCCTGAGAAGTGGGTGCTATTATCATCCTCACATTATAGATGGGGAAACTGAGCTTAAGAGATGCTAAGTGACCTATCCAGAGTCACATAGCTAGTAAGTGACTGAGAAAGAATTTGAACTCAGATCTTCCTGATTTGAGCCTGCCACTCTTTCTATTATGCCCATTCCCTTCCTCTATTATCTTCACCAAAAAAAGTCAAAACCCTTTTATTTTATCATAGACAGACATAGGGATCACGCTGTTGTCGTTGATTGGTTTCAGTCATGTACAACTCTCTGTGATCCCATTTGGGGTTTTCTTGGCAAGGATACTGGAGTGGTTTGCCATTTTATTCTCTGCCTCATTTTACAGATGAGGAAACTGAACAGGGTGAAGTGAACATGTGTCTGAGGGCAGATTCGAACTCAGGTCCTCCTGACTCCAGGCCCATTGCACCACCTAGCTGTCCCACAGGATTAAGATTTAGAGCTTGAAGAGATTTTAGAGATCATCTTATCCAACTGTCTCATTTTACAGGTGAGGAAATTAAGGACCAGAGATGGTAAGTGACATGTTTGAGGTCTCTAGGGTACTAAGTGACAGAGGCAAGATTTGAACTCTGGACTACAACTTCATCCCCTGGGAGCCAATCTTCTATTGCTGAATGTCTTCTGGGTGTTTCTTGAGCAACTAAGCTCCATTCTGTCACCAGGCCCTCACCTGACGACTCTCCAACTTGGAGGAACCACGATGTGGTGTTGGAGATGGATTTCAATGAAAGGATCAAGGTTACATATCTGGTAAGTGGAGCCAGGCCTTGAACCCGGATCTTCCTACCCTAAGTCCTAACATTCTCTCTATTAGATACTATCCTGAATAATTGCTAAAGTTTATATGAGCAAGACTTTGACTTGAATCAGAAGAGTCCTGCTGTATTCGGTTTAACATAATAATGGGAGAACAATCCAGGGAGAATCGTAGGGCTCTCTGGGGTCTTCTATTCCTAAGGTTTATCTCTCTTAAGGAAGTCACTTCTCTACTTCGCAAGCTCCTTTTAAAATGGAAATATTTTCTGTAAACTTTGGCACATTGAGTCATTATTGGGCATTAACCCTCCCAGAGATTGGAGATCCCAAAACAGAAAGCACAGAGTCCTGACTAGAGGAGGAGTGATGGACAGTGATTGGTCAGGGAAAGTCTAACATTCAGTAGCTATTATGAAGCAGATGTGGCTTATTAAGGTATAAGAACAGGCCAGAAAGGATTCTATGGGCTGATTGATCAGATTGGCTGGAGGACAGATGAGGCAGCCCCCAGAACCCCAGGGCTCTGTGGAAGTGCCATCACACTGGCCGTCGATGCCGGCTGATGTCGGCAGATGTCAAGCTTTTTTCAAGGGCTACACGTGTGACTTCATCTCTGAACGTAGAGCTTGATAGGTGCTCTTCTCTCTTCCCAGGGCTGTTACAAGGACTGAGCAATGAATCTGCAGGAAGTGAACTTTGGTTCAAGCCCCAGGTGTTTTGAATATAAATCACCACAAACATTTATTAAGCATTTATTATGTACAAGGTACTGTGCTCAGCCCTGATGATATAAGAGTAAAAAAGGTCACAATCCCTCACAGAAGACACAGCATCACCTAAACCTCCACAGGCACACCTTTTCTTCAAAACCTGTGAGACCTTGGGCAAGTCACTTCCCCTAAAAGTCTTGGTCTCAATTTCCTATACTAGCCCTGAGTTTACAAACCTAAATGCCATTATATATAGGAAGGCATTTTATAAACATTCAAACTATTATAGATTTTGTGAACACAGCTGTTAAAATATTATTCCTAAATTGGGGCCCTGATCTTTCCCTCCTTCCACCCTCCCTACTTTCAGCTCTCCTTTATATATGATCATCCCCCAGTTGAATATAACATCTTGAATTCAGGGACTGTTGCTTGTTTGTATTTATTTTTGCATCGCATAGCACCGTACCTGGCACATAGGAAGTACTTAAGGAATGTTCATCCTCTCTGTCTCTCTCTGTCTTTGTCTCTCTCTGTCTCTGTCTCTTTCTGTCTCTGTCTGTCTGTGTGTCTCTCTTCATCTCTCTGTCTCTGTCTCTCTTTGTCTCTTCATCTTTCTCTGTCTTTGTCTCTCTCTGTCTCTGTCTCTCTTTTGTCTCTCTCTGTCTCTGTTTCTCTCTGTCTGTGTCTCTGTCTCTCTCTGTGTCTCTCTCCATCTCCCTATCTAAGACCTCCCATTCCCTCATCCTAACATATCTTTCCACCTTATCTCTCACTCTTCTCTCTCACCACCCTCTGTTCCAGGTAACCTGGATCATCGCCCCCAATTCCTGCCAGGCTTTGCTGCCCCCATGCCTTTGCTCAGGCTGTGCTTTGGGCAGGAGTGGCTTTTCGCCTATATCCTATTTCTGCCAATCATTTCAGTCTGTAGGGCTTTCTGGGCTTTGTACTTGTCCATCTGGATGAGAAGAACTGTGTCTGGTGACACAGGTCCATGATAAAAGCTTGATAGTTAATTGATTTGGGGAATAAATAAGGGAAGGAGAGGTTAGGCTCCTGACTAGGTGGTGCTTGGCCTCGTATTATAAACTTTTCAAAAAGAGGGGGAGCAAAAACATTTGACATCTCTAGGCCCAGAGTTCAGTATTTTGCACATTTGTTGTTCCGTCGTTTTGGTTGCGTCTGACTCTTCTTGACCCTTTTTGGAGTTTTCTTGGTAAAGATGCTGGAGTGGTTTCTCATTTCCTTCTCTGGATCCTTTTCCAGAGATGAGGGAACCAAGGCAAATAGGGTTTTCAAGTGACTTGTTGGGGGTTACACAGCTAGTAAGTTGTCTGAGGTCAGGTTTGAATTCAGGGTCTTCTTGACTCTAGGCCCCTCTACTGAGCCACCTAGCTGCCCCATTTTGTACATAATAAGTGTTTAATTAATGTTTTTTAAATGTTCATAGTAGAAACTTAAAACTAGTCAGGGCCTTAGAGATCATCTAATTAATGTCTTTCTTTCTTTTAAGAGCTGGGGAAACTGAAGCCCAGCTGGTGTCTTCTTTCCTTTTTGAATTCTCTGTGCTTTGGTTCTTAGTAGGTACTTAATGCTAATTGAATTGAATTATTGATGGCTTAGCACATATGAACCCATTTTTCCTCATCTGTAAAATAAAGGTAATAGCACCTGGCTAAGATGGCCCTGGTCAGGATCACATGGGATGCTAAAATTCTAAATCCTGTCAATCATGCCTCCCCAGTGTCTCTTGCTTAGATCCCTTCTCCCTGCTCCCTCAGTCACCAGTGTAGCTTTTATCTTTATATTAGCACCCAGCAGTATGCCTGGCACATAGTAGGTGTTTAATAAATGTGTTTATTGTTATCTATGCATGCATGTACAGTGCTTTGCAGGCTGAAAAATGCTATATAAATGTTAGTTATGATTGGGGATGACACGAACAGGGGGTTAGTGCTCTAGTCACAAGGGTCTCGGTTTCTCCTCTTGTAAAAAGAGGGGTGTTGTCAACTCGTTCCGAAGAGCCCTCCCAGGGACTCACATTCTTTAATTCGATGTAGTAAAGTCAACTCCAGGGGTGAACTTTCACTCCTGAGCCATGGAACTGAGAAGATGCAAGAAGCTAAGCAGAGGAGCCGCATTTGGACATCCATTCCTGCCGCAACTGAAGAAAATCGATTCCCTTTGCAAACTCTCCAGACGGCTGATGAAACAAACTGTTGCCTGTGGTTTCGCCAGCCGGGCCTTTTAGCAGGACGTGGCAGGGCACAGAACGCGGGCATCAAAAATCAAAATACAATTATCGTCAAGTGTAAAAGAATCCAGTGGGCAGGAGGTTAACTCGAACCAGGAATGACTTGAAGGGAAAGACCAAAAAACAAAATTATGAACAAAATACCAAGAAAGGCAAGCAGAGGTCCAGCAGCACCTGGACCTGATTTTCACGTGAACGCTTTAGTGGCGAAGCCTCCAGAAAAGCACGGGCGGAGAACTGTTTCAGAACAAGAAAGGAACCTCCTGGGTCTGAATTTCCTTTTCATTCCAGCCACTGAGGAGTCATTTATTGACTTTGGGAAACACATCTTTGAGGCAGCCAAAGAGTTTTTATTTTTTATTTTTTTAAGAAGGAATTTTTTTTTCTTCACACCCAGAACAAGTCTGGAAATTGAGCTCTTACCTTAGAATAGTGAATTCCATTAGCATCACCAGCCGGCTTCCCAACCCGCCAAGGAACAGATGTGAAGGCATGGATGACTCTTAGGCCAGCAGCCTCTCTGGAAAGCGATGCTGACCTCCTTTTGTGTTGGGGGCTGCTTTTGGGAAACCCAGGGTGCCTGTCTCATACAAAACCTCCTGCCCTTCGTCTCTTCCTCCTAAATCATTCATGAGGTAGAATCGGGACTGGAAACCTTTCTGGTGGGGAAACCTGAGTCCTCCCCTAACAATCTATAGGGCCCTTTGTAACACGTGTAGACAGACTGAATAAAGGTCCCAAGGAGGAAGGTGACAATTACTGATTAATGAAAGACAAATAATGGTCTAAGATGTGGGTTATTGGGCTGTCTGTGTTCCAAGATTCTAGGAGTGAAATGCTCTATGGAGTGCTGTTGGGTTGGAGGTTTGCATTGCCTCTCTTCCCACATCATTTTTCCCAAATGTTGAGGAAGCGGAGAGGCTGGCTAATAATTGGATTCACCTTAAAGAGTTGTATGGCAGATAAGCAAAGGGAGATCACTGAACCCTGGCAAGTGGAAGGATAAACGGAACCGATCCAAGCAATTCATTGTCTCATTTTTTTCCTCCAGAGCCCTCATTTCACTTTTATCTCTTGCTTGCTTCCTTATTTAATTTCTTCCATTTTCTCTTGAAGTCCTTGTGACCAAATACATTTTTTCTTCTGAGGTTTTGATTTTTTTTTGGGGAGGGAAGTTACTCTTCTGTTGAATTTAGCTCTTGGTCTTCTCTTAACCTGAAGTATTTTTTCAAAGTATATGATTTTTTTTTTCTGTTTAGTCATAACTTCCATTCACAGTTCCTGGATTGGGACCTTCTGCCAGTGCCAGGATGTCCCCTGTTATGCACTCTTTGATAGGATTGACAGGCCCTGCCTTATCCTGTCCTCTCTACAATGTGTCACTAGAGTTCTGAATGGGCCCAAGCTATTGCCCTCTGCCACAATCCCTGGCTTCTGCCTCTTCTTGGCTTTATGCTTGGCCCCCTCTCTGCCTGCACTTTGTATAATTACCAACCTTCACTCAACAGGTCAATTTCTACATCATCACAAACATCCAGGTTTTATTTTACTCATTTCATATTTTTTCCACATACCCAGGAGTGCATCTCAGAAATTAGTGGTTTCATTAAAGGGCTCCATTAATGTTCTAAAATAATTTAGGGGTGGTTGTGGGGGGGAATAATTTAAAATTGTGGACTACAGCACTAATGTGCTATCTTTCTGCAGTAACTGTCTGTTTTCCCTACAATTTGCCACCTTAAAAACTGTTATAACTCTTTGAACTTTTGGAGCTAAATCTGTTCAATTCTGGTCCAAACCAAGGGTGTTGCTCTTTTTTCACCTAGGATGCACAGCAGGTTAAAAAGGAGTTTTCATATCACCTTAAATGACAATACAATTGTATCTCTGAAGTATATGAAGGCACCTTGATTTTCTCATATGGCTTTCTGTTATTTATCCAGTTTATTGGCAATGAGTCTGTCATATGCTTTCAGTATGATTGTTTGTGATGACTACAAGATTTAAAAGAAATCACCTGTATACGTATGGGTGACCCATTTCTCTTCTCTTAATTGTGCATTTCATATGCCTGGCTCAAGGTCATTGGACCCAGAAGAGAGTCATCATGTTACCTATCTCCTTGGTAATAGAGCGCTATTGTGAAGCCCCTTAGAGTCTAAAGGTGCTATGCCAGGTCAATCGTCTCTTCAGATGATCCTGTGTTAGGAAAACTCTTGGCAGGTCAGATGAGGCTTGGCTGTTGTTTGGAGAAAAACTATCCGAGACTATGCTTATACTTGGTGGGGAAAGAATGGGGAAATAATAGATTGTGACAGTTGTACTGAACTGTTATACAGTGCAGTATGTGTGTGTTTTTTATATAGATGTAGAGGGGATTGCAGTGGAATAAATCCCCTGGAGAGTAAATAGAGCTCCTCTGGACAATATTGGGGACATTGTGATTCAATAATGAAGAGCTAAGTGCTTTCAGATAATGTAAACCCTGGTTCTTTGGTCTTCTCCCCTGTCCTGTGACAGTTTTTGATATCTCTCTCTCTCTCTCTCTCTCTCTCTCTCTCTCTCTCTCTCTCTCCCCTCTATTTTTCAGACCATGTGGAAAATACCTCTTCCTCCCTAGCCTTAACATGAGGAGTACAGGACTGTCCACATTTCCCCCACCCTGGTAGTATGGTGACTGTAAGTACATGGCTGCTACAACTCATGTGTTAGCTTAGCCTAGTATAAAGCTGGATTTTGGGTCCCTGGATGCCTCTTCTGTTTCATGTTCTATGCCTGGGCACCGGTGACTGCATAGTACATGTATAATCTTGAAGACAACCTAATGATTTTGAGAAGTATGAGTCCCTCAGAGCTGACTGGCAGCAGAAGGAATGTTCTGCACCTATTTCCTTCCTGGAGAAGATGATCATGGTCAGGAAGAGGAGACAAAAGCCCTTACCTGGCTCATCAAAAGACATAGGCTTACGGGGCAGCTAGATGGTGCAGTGGAAAGAGCACCAGCCCTGGATTCAGGAGTACCTGAGTTCAAATCTGGCCTCAGACATTTAACACTTACTAGCTGTGTGACCCCAGGCAAGTCGCTTAACCCCAATTCCCTCACTAAAAAAACAAACATAGGCTTGTGGGAACTGTTTGGAGGCAGGGGAGAGGTGAAGTGAAATGTGAAGTGCCAATTCAGCAGTCCCACACACTGCTTCAAGTTTTGAAGGCTCAGTCACAACTTCCTGGGAGAATATAACAGTTGTTATATCACTGCTGTTGATTTAAGTCTTTGTGAAGGTGTCTGTGAATATAACTAGGTCCTGATAAATATGAATGACTCCCATAAAGTAACCATATGCATTCAAATTCTAACAATTCAAAATTATAATTATATAAAATATGGCAATTGGTTCCATGCCAATGAAAACATGAAGTACAAATTCAAATAATGGGATCACTTTGGGGAATTCATTATTCACCCTATTCAGGACCTAGCTGTATTTTTTATTGGGTGTTTAGTGTGGAGGAAAGAAATAACTGTCCTATATCTCATTTTCACTGTACATTGAGCACCTTTGTGTTTTCCCTCCCAACTTGGACAGAGACTACAGACATGAGCTGAAACTAAGCTTTAAGCAGTTCTTTCTAGGGCTTTTAGATGAGTGGAGTAGTATAAAGAGCAGTAGAGAAAAGTAGCCTGACCCTTCTCTCCATAGTTTAGTCTTTCCTAGTAGTGAACAAAATGCATGTTCATGAGTACCGAGCTGAGAGAGGCCTCGTGATGGAGAAGGAAGGGGTGGGCTCCCCAGCCCCCCTGAGCCTGACACTAGTTCCATGTGTTGTGTATAAAAATCATTCTTCTATTGTTTTTTTTTAAATTTGCACCCTTTTCTCCCTCTGAGTCTGGTTTCTCCAAGTATAACATAACCAGGCTCTAAGAATCTTGAAGACAGGGACTTTGTTTTTCATTTCTTAATCTACCATAGTAACTTGTAAGTAATGGATATTCAGCAAAAAATTAATGTTGATCAGAATATGTTCCTGAATTTGTCAGCTTATCAGTCAGGTCATTTTGCCCAGCTGCCAGTTTTCAGGGGAAGTAGTAATAAGTTCTAGGTCCTTCAGTTTCACTTGAACACCTAAGGATCCACAGTCCCAGCCCTATAGCACTAGTCCTGATCAAGCCAGCATCCCCTGAACCTGAAGTAGTGAGGAAAAAGGGAGATTATTTGCAACTGCTAGAAAGATTTCCCCCTTTCCTTTCTTTTTTTCCCCCTTTCCTTTCAAAAAGGAACATGTTGCCCCATGTCTGTTGGATTGTGTTAGCCAGGCTTCTTCCATCTACAGACGGGTGGGAAAATGTGTAGCCATTGAGATCCTTTGTAAGTGTCTAGTAGCAGGAAACCCAGAGCCAGTGCGTCATTGCACACTGTGAATTTCCTAATGGTATGTGTGATTGGGGTGGGGGAGAGGCAGACAGGGCCAGGGACAAGGGTCACAGGCAATTCTTATGATCAAAAGGTCATTTGAGTTAAAAACATTTTTATTGGGGCAGCTAGGTGGCGCAGTGAATAGAGCACCAGCCCTGAATTCAAAAGGACCTGAGTTCAAATTTGGCCTCAGACACTTGACAAGTACTAGCTGTGTGACCCTGGGCAAGTCACTTAACATCAATTGACTCAATGAAAGCCAAAAACCATTTTTATTAATATCGCATGTATTTACAGCATATCATATTCAGAAATATATCCCTTCTCTTCCACTTCCCATAGGGCCATTGTGATGAAGATTAAAAAATTAAAAATAAAGGGGGAAAAAAACCCTTAACTCATATCAACCATGTTGGACAGTAAATGCCATATTGCAAGTCCACAGACCTCCACTTCTTCAACAAAGGGAAGGAGAACTCTTCTTAAAAGTGTTCTTCAGGGAGAAGCCTGGTCACTATAACTATGCAGTGTTCAGTTATTGTTTTTTTATTGCTCTTTTCATTTACATTGCTGCTGGGGGATATACTGTTTTTCTTGATTCTGTTTACTTCTCCTGCATCAGTTCATATAGACATTCTCTTCCTTTTCCAAATCCTTCATGTTTGTTATTTCTTACAGCAATGCAATATCATATTACATTCACTTTCTCTAATAGAACATCATAGGATCAGAGATAGAGAGCTAGAGAGGACCCTGGAGGTCATCTGGTTCAATCTGAGGTGTAGGGAGGTTACATGACTTGCCCAGGGTCACACAGATAGTAAGTATCAGGTCATCTGACTCCAGAGCTAGCTTTTCTCTGAAAAAGCAGTACTAGGTGGTACAATGGATAGAGCACCAGACCTGGAGTCAGGAAGACTTGAGTTCAAATCCAGCCTCAGACACTAATTGTGTGACCCTGGGCAAGTCACTTAACTCTGCCTTAGTTTCCTCATCTGAAAAATGAGCTGGAGAAGGAAATGGCAAACTACTCCAGTATCCTCAACAAGGAAAATCCCAATTTGGGTCATGAAGAATCAGATACAAGTGAAATGACTGAATAATACTTTGTTTCCAGTTCTAAATAATCACGAAAAGTATGGCTATAAAAATATTGCTATTTGTGTGGCCTTTCTGTCTTTAACTTCCTAGGGCACAGTAGTAAAATTTAAGGGTATGGACATTTGAGTCACTTTTAATAGCATAACTCCAAATTAAGGCTTTTGATTGTTACCAAGCTTCACATGGTAGGAGCTTGATAAATGCTTGTTGCATTGAAGAAAATTGAATTACTGGGATCTTGGACAGTGAGACCCTTAACAAACAAACAAACAAGAACTCAGCCTGGGATTTCATTGGTCTAGGGAACTCTGAAAAAACGTGGGGAGGAGGGGAGCAGCAAGAAGTGGGGAATGGGGGTGGATAGAAGACAGGAAGTGTGGCCAGG
Source organism: Dromiciops gliroides (assembly GCF_019393635.1). Lineage (NCBI taxonomy): Eukaryota > Metazoa > Chordata > Mammalia > Microbiotheria > Microbiotheriidae > Dromiciops > Dromiciops gliroides. The sequence continues at coordinate 697,321,476 of NC_057861.1, read as the reverse complement.
GGCAAGGAAGTGTTGAAGACAACCTGGCCATACCTTGCTGCTGGGGGTCACCCCAGGGCTCCCCTCCCACTAAGGCTGTGTAATGGGCTAGCAAGCCTCCTTATCCCTTTTCTAGTTAGCAGGTATCCATCCAGGTATCCCTCTTTCTTCAGCTCTTCAATCTCCTTTTACCACCACAAATGAATAATTGCTCTGTCATGTGTATTTTTACAGGTTAAATGACTTGCCCAGGGTCACACAGCCAAGTATGGATAGGAAGAGAGGGGAGGAGACTTGAACTCAGTCCTCCTGCCTCTGAGGCTGGGGCTATGCTGCCTCTCTCTCTTTTTTTTTTTGGTGCGGCAATTGGGGTTAAGTGACTTGCCTAGGGTCACACAGCTAGTAAGTGTTAAGTGTCTGAGGCTGGATTTGAACTCAGTTCCTCTTGACTCCAGGGCCGATGCTCTATCCACTACGCCACCTAGCTGCCCCCTATGCTGCCTCTCTTAATAGATGCCTCACTGGATATTGTTGCATCAGATTCTCAAAAACAAGGATGAAATTTGCCCCCAATTCACCCTAAGAGCAAATGCCCCTCTCAGTTAATCACATCATGGGAGTCAAAAGGAAAGGTACAGCAGGAGCAGGGGTGTTGATTACATGACATGTTGACATAGTAGATGGGAGAAGAGCTAGCCGCACAACTGTGGGAAAGAAGGTCCGAGTGAGCACATCTGCATTAAAGAGCTAATTCTCTTCAACACACTGATCAAAATATGAACACTGGTGGGGGGAAACACCCAAGCTTTATCTGACAGTGATTTACATTCGGAGCGACCTAATCCCACTGGCTGGGCATCTTTATTCATTACCAGCAACCTTGACTTTCACACTTCATGCCGGCTTGCACAGGTGGACAAGCTACTCAGAGTGACTATTATGTTTATGTTATTTTTTCATAAGCCCGGTTTGAAATTTGTCAAACTGCATCATTGTTTAACTATGCGCCAGTCAGAGGGAAAGTGCCAGATGGGGCAGGCCTCTCCCCCAACCTTGCTCCAGGCAGTGAAATTACACACAGGCCACAGTCTTATGTCAAGTCTTTAAGAAAAAAAAAGAAGAAGAAGAAGAAGAAGGAGGAGGAAGAGGGGGAAAAAAAAGCATCAACCCATGAATAGGTCTGACTATGAACATTCATAAAAACTGGCTTTCTCATGCCACTAATTTTATATGAAGGCTCGTGCCAACGGTAAATAAAACTTCACGTCTCTCATGTCATTCGTTAGCGAGGTGGTCATAATTTATGTCTCGAAGGGCTGCCCCAGCCAAGCAATCAAACAGCAAGCCGTGGTTTATAGGTGTTAGTGTTTATACAAATGGTAAATAAATGTCAAACAAAAAAATTCTGCTTTCAAGAAGGGATGATGAAGCTTAAGTCATTTATCATTGTTCCAAGTGGAAAAATTAGAGGAGCCTGTTGGCTGCCAGTGCAAATGTTTCTAGGCCTTTGGCTAGTGAAGGCATGGGCCCCCAAGTCGGCTGGAGGGTTTGCTGAAATGGAAAACGTTGCAGATGGGGTGGTTGCAATGAGCCCTGATCTTGACAGGATCGAGCTGGCTTGGGCCTTGGTGCCAGAGGTGGGTAGAGTTGAGCTCAAATGGTCCAAGGCTTCAGAATCCACAGGCTCACCCTATGGCTCTGGCTGGGACATAAGCTGAGGGGCCTAGGAGGCTGCTCTGCCACCTTGGGGGCTAAGTTTCCACCTGCAGCTCCTCCTTGGGCATGGGGACTAGGGTCTGAGTGAGCCTGGAGCTTCAGGCTGGGATAGGCACTGAGGGCTGATACCATGGAAGGTTTAGCTTGCCCACAGTTGGCAGCCAGAGATGGGCTCAATGTGAAGTGCTGTTTCTGGGTCCCTACTCTTTCTATAGGAGCGAGATGAGTCAGTTGCAGTGTAGCAATGGCCCCCATGACTTCATAGCAGATACATCAGCTCCAGTTCTTTGACTAAAGGCTCTTTTTACTCCCTGGTATCAGAGACATATCAAAGGTACAATGGCTGGAGCTTTGCCCCAGGATGCCAGAATCTAATGGCCTGGGGCAGTACTTGTGTTCCTGCAGGTAGAAATAACCTAGTTAACAGGAATAATTAATTAAAACAAGATAGTACATTAACTTTCCTTGTGGTGGCCACCATGGCTAGAACTTGCCCTGTTTTCCTGGTGGGCTGCCCCTTCACCTAGCCCACAGAGTCTTTGCCTAATGGGGTCACTGTCTATCTATCTTCTCCCCCTCCTCCTCCTCCTCCTCTTCCCTCCTTCCTCCTTCTCTTTCTCTTTTTATTTCTCTCTTCCCTCACTCCACGCACAACAATCTCATCTTCCCCCTCCCTCTCTTTCCTCTCTTCTCTTTCTCATTCTCTCTTCTCTATCCTCTCCCTCTTCTCTCTTCTGTCTTCTCTCTCCCCTCCCTCTTCTCTCTCTCTGTCTCTCTCTGTCTCTCTGTCTCTGTCTCTGTCTCTGTCTCTCTCTCTCCCCCTCCTTCTTTCTCCCCACCCCTTTCAGCAATGTTCCAGGATCTCTTTCCATAACAGACATCATGTCTGAGGTAGCTCCCTGAGAAGCCCTCTCCACTGCTCAGCTGAGCTTTAGGATTTTGGGGATGCAGTGCACCAGCCTCATCTCCTTCTCCTATCCAGTTCTAGACCTTATCCATTGTCCATCTGGAGTGTCTACTCAAGACATGATAATTCATTGGATTGGTCATACAACTTCCTGTTGTACTTGGGACAATAAGTCTTTTTCATCTGTTTATGGATTGTTTTTCTGACCATTTTTTGAGGAGTGGAGATTTCATGGTGGAGGTCCTGTAAAGTTCTGGAAGTTGATGAAATCACTATAATATTGTCCATAAATGGGAGCTCTAGAAGACCTCAAATTCTATAGGGGAATCCCTCTTCAACTTAGTACTTGTTCTGGATGTCTTTAATGACAGTGGTGAACATACATCTCCCAGCTTTATTCTTACTTGATATTAATAATCAGAGGGTCATTGAGTACAATACAATACAATATTATATTACAAAACAAACATTATTAAGTGGCCACTATAGTATACAAGGGCAGCTAGGGGCACAGTGGATAGAGCATCAGGCCTGGAGTCAAGAAGAATCATCTTCCTGAGTTCAAATCCAGCCTCAGACACTTACTAGTTATGTGAACCTGGACAAGTCACTTGGCCATATTTGCCTCACTTTCATCAACTATAAAATGAGTTGGAGAAGGAAATGGCAAACCACTCCAGTCTCTTTGCCAAAAAACCCCAAATGGGATCGTGAAAAGTTGGACACAACTGAAAAAGGATTCAACAACAAATAATATTCAAAGCACTCTGCTAGGTTCTGTGGATACAAGGTAAAGAAAAGTCTATCTTCAAGGCGCTTATATTCTATTGCAGTGGGAGGGGAAGGGAATATAACATTTATGCACATAAGTAAATGCAGACTATTATACAATATAATTCTAAGAAATTCTAAGATTTAGAAAGCAGTGATAAATGAGGGGATCAGGAAATACTTCATAGTGGAGGTGGTGATGGCTCTATTGGAGCTGCTGTGTGAAGGAAAATGGAGATTTTATGAAATAAAGGAGGACAGTGAATTTAATCTACATATGGAAGAGGAGCTGTATAAAGGTGTAGAGGTGGGAGATGGTTCTTCATCCATAGGGAAAAGCTAATAGTTTAGTTTGACAGGAACAGAAAGTGCATGAAAGGAAGTAATATCGAATGAAACTAGAAAAGTAGGTGGGAGCCATATTGTGGAGGGTTTTCAATGGAAGGCAAAATTTTATATTTTATTCTAGTGGCAATGGAGAGCCAAGGAAGATTTTTAAGTAGGGGGATGATATGACCTGATTGTATTATTAATCAGTTGAGCAACTGTGGGGATTGAAAAGGGAAGAAACTGGAGGGCAGCTAGGTAGTGCAGTGGATAAAGCACCGGCCTTGGATTCATGAGTACCTGAGTTCAAATCCGGCCTGAGACACTTGACACTTACTAGCTGTGTGACCCTGGGCAAGTCACTTAAGCCCCACTGCCCTGCAAAAAAAAGGGAGGAAACTGGATGCAAAGAGACCAGTTGGTAGGCTATTGCAATAGTTCAGGTAAGGAGTAATTAGGGTCTGAATGAAGATAGAGGTTGAGTGGGAGGGAAAGGGAGGTAGATGAAAGAATTTTAGAGAAAGTAGAATTGACAAATTTAAAATAATAACATATTCAATTCTCTTTTTCCAATTTTCATCATGAATACACCCAATAATTTTCTCAGTAGTTCCCTTTATATGTTTTTGTGGTTTCTTTTATCATGTTTTCTTGTGTGATCTTAATATATGCATGGCTAATATCCTGCTGGAGAAGAGCCATTAAGGCTAAATCTTGTTCTATTGCTTTAAAAATCAATTAACAGTAAATAAAGCCAGATCTTGTATTCTCTGCACCTTTAAGTCCATTGGGTAACCATGAACACATAGTATTTGAAAGCCTGCCTTTTCCCTTCTCCAATATAGAATATAAAGAGTATGTATATATATATATATATATATAGTCTAAATATATCTATATCACATCATTCATATATAGAACATTTGCATACAGACTTTTCCTTTTTTCTTTTTTTTTTCTTTTCTTTTCTTTCTTTTTTTTTGCGGGTGCAATTGGGGTTAAGTGACTTGCCGGGTCACACAGCTAGTAAATGCTAAATGTTTGAGTCTGGACTTGAACTCACGTCCTCATGAATCCAGGACCAGTGCTTTATCCACTGCGCCACCTAGCTGCCCCATACTTTTCTAAAAGAGAAGAAATCAACCTATGGGCCAGGAGTTATTGATCTCTCCCCAATCACCTCACTTGGGTATTAATACCATCCAAAACTTTCTTCCCTATGTTTGGCCATCTCCCCATCACTATGGTATAAATGTGGAAAGAATTCTGGCTTTAGAGACTGAGGACTTAGGTTGAAATCCTAGCTTTGTCATTTACTACTTACATGATGTTCCTTTTTTTTTGAAATGGCTCTTCAATGCTGTCAAGATCATGTCTCCTTCAGGATGGATGGGCCTAGCTGCTCTTAGCAACTTCATCCTCTTTAGTGGCATTTCTGCTTCATTATATCTCACATGAGGCACTGGAGTTATATTAGAGTCCAAATCAGGTAGTGAGACCATCACTCATGATCATCATAAAAAGGTTGACAAATTTGTTCCATTTTACATTTGCTTGTTGTTCTCTTGCCAATGTCTTCCCTGAATGCTCTTGGGATGGATGAGGTGGCTCATTTTGGTCCTGTGCCAAGTTTTCTGTAGAGTTGTTTTCACCTCCACTGCTTTTTTACTGGTTTGTGCGGTGATCCTCATCATAATCTTGTCATCATTCTCTTTAAAGTTTTTTTTTGTTTAAGTTTTATCGATTGCTATTGTTGTTCAGTACTGTCTGAATCTTTATGACCCTACTTGGGGTTTTCTTGGCAAAGATACTGAAGTGGTTTGCTATTTCCTTCTCCAGCTCATTTTTATAGATGGGGGAACTGAGCCAAACAGGGTTAAGTGCCTTGTCTGGATTCACACAGCTAGTAAGTGTCTGAGGCCAGATTTGAATACAAGTCTTCCTGATTCCAAGCTGAACACTCTATCCACCATGCCAGTTAGTTGATGTTTTTTCCATCACAGTCATATATGGATATCCCCGATCTTATCCCACTCCCTCCTTGCCACCCAGAAAGTCTTTTCTTAAAGTTAAGACAACCCAACTGATACAACAAATCTGACAGGATATTCAGAATTCTACATCCATAGTCCCCCACTTTTCCAAGAAAAAGGAGGCTTTCAAGGCCCTTTCCTTTGGTCATAGAATCCCCTTCTCCTCTTGGGTCAGTCTCTCCTTCAAGTTACAATCAATCAATATCCATTAGGCACTTATTATGTGTTGGTCACTGAACTAGGCACCAGGAATACACTTTTTCATCATGTAGTTATTTAGAATCAATGTTTTCTCTTTTCTGGGTGAGGTAGGAGATGACATGTTAGTCACTGAGTGGTTCAGGTCCCCTACTTCTTTTAGAAGACTTTATATTGTGTGGAAATATCCATGTCTTCTCTTGTTGGTGCTACTTTAATTACAGCTGATTAAAAAAATATATATATTTTCTTGCTTGAAGTCTTTGGGGTAGGGAGTTAAGTTGAAAACACTTGTTGTTTTGTTTGATCTCTCCATGGTATTTTGCAAATGAACATATATTTTAAACCAGCGAGGTCCTTAGCTGTGAATCTGTATGCTTCGCAAAGAGATCAAGTATTTGCTAGCTATGAAGGTGCTGAGGTCTTCTGACTCCTGGTTAGGAGTAAAAAATGGCAACAGTTTTACAGTGGTCAAACTTTTGTGGGAAGTAGTGAAAAATATTATTTCTATTTTTGCTTTTTTCCCATTTCCCATTTTTTTGCATTGATGCTTTGTTAGACTAGGTCATTTGGAAGCATTTTCAATGGTGTATACTGACTTTTCTTATCTTTAGTCTTCCTCTAATTTGATGTTGACTTTGACTTTTGCTAGAAATAGTCAGTTATGTGACTTCATGGAAATAGCTAATCCTGAAATTGCTCCCACATGAGTAACTAGACATTTCCTGTCTGTTAAGACATAGTCAATTTCTTTTTTTTCTTTTTTTTTTTTTTTTTTTTTGGTGTCAGGGAAGAGGTGATGTTCTTGATATCCGGTACCTTCTGACTATTCTCTGGAAGAAATTACTGATCTCCTCTAGAATCAATTTGGAACCATACTAGAACACACTACTAAACAATATTATGACCCAGAGAGCCCAATACTGGCCACACATACTCCAAGGAAGTAAAAGAAAGTGGAAATAAATACTAATTACAGATGATATTCAAAGCAGTACCATTTGTGAAACAACAAAAATGACAAACACAAATGAACCTGGAAACAAGTGCGTGCCTATCAATTGAGAAATGACCATGGCATATAAATATAATGGAATATTATTGCATTTATAAGGATGGGAGGAATATGAAAAATTCAGAGAAACTTGGAAAGACTTGTATGAAAGGTTTCTCTTTTTTTCTTGCCCTCTTGTCTTCTCACACTCATAATTATTCCATCATTTCCCTTCTTCAGTCTTAGGTACCACTGAAAAACTCTGAAGGAAGTAACACAATGGTGCTACTTGGGTCCATTACAAATTGGTATTAGTTAATCTCAACTGGGCCCTCACCACAGCACAAGCAATTTTTGGACTCTTTAATAATTGACGATTGTACTACCACAGCTTCTATTCCAAGCCATTTTTTTCTTACCTTTCAGCAAGTTTCCCACATGCCCCCCTCCATCTATTGTCCTATACCTCTCTTCCCATACCATTCAGAACTTCTAGAAAAATATGTCTACACTTCTGCTCCCACTCCTCTGACTCACTTTTCAACCCTTTGCAATCTGTCTTCTGATCTCATCACTGCACTGAAACTTCTCCATCCAATCTGATCTCTTATTTGACAAATCTGACAGCTTTTTCTCATTCCTCATTGTTCTTGGCACTCTCTATAGAGTATAATACTATTCATCACCCTTCTTCTTAAATACTCTCTCTTCCCTGTATTTTGTTACATTTTTTTTCTCCTGTATCCTTCTAATTGTGTGACTGATCCTTCACAGTCTCCTTTGCTGGTTCATCACCCATCATACCACCCCCTATATGTGGATATATCAAAAACATTTGCTCTATTCCATCTACTCTAAAATCTCTGGTGATTCTAATCGGGTCCCATGGCTTCATCTTTATGCAGATGATTCCCAGATCATATATCCAGTCTCCCTTCTAAGTTCCAATCTGGCATCACTATCTACTGTACATTTCCAATTGAATATGAAATGCAGGCCATTTCAAACTTAACATGGTCCTGAAACAGAACCCAGTATCTTTCCTCAAAAAGCTTTCTTTCCCTAACTTTATTTTTTAAAGATGCTACCACCTTTCTTATCACCAAGATCCATAATCTCTGAATGATCCTCAATTATCCACTCTCCCTCAATTTCCCTCCCATAGCCTAGTCTTGTCCCAACAACACTTACCTCTGCATGACTCCTACAACCCTACTCTTTCCTCTACTCACATGGACATCACCCTAATTCCTGGCCCTTAAAACTTCTTGCCCAGACTATTGCAATAGTCTTCAGACTGGTATCTCTGCTTCTAGTTTCACCATCCTTCCAATTCATTATGCCACAGATACCAAGTGATATTCCTAAGACTAATTCTGACCTATCACTTCACTGCTTAAGAGACTCCAATGGATGCTTCTTGACTCTAGGCTAAAATATGGCCTTCTCTGCCATTTAAAAGCCCTCCTAGCCTGGTTTTCAACTTACATTTCCAGGATAATTGCATTTATACTCTTTATGCTGTAGCTAAATTAGTCTATTTTTTTTGTTTCTTATATACTCTTTTCTTTGTGCTTATGCAAGGCTATCCCTCATGCATGGAATTCATTTCCTCTTCATGTCTTCCTTATAGAATTCCTTGATTCCATCAAGGACTAAGCTGAAGTATTACTTCACACATGAAGACTATATTGCTAGAGCCCTCATCTCCAATATTCATCTGTATTTTTGTTGTTATTCATTCATGCCTGACTCTTCATGACCCCATTTGGGGCTTTTTTTGGGTAAAGATACTAGAGTGGTTGCTACTTCCTTCTCCAGCTCATTTTACAGATGAGAAAATTAAGACAGAGTTAAATGACTTGTTCAAGGTCACACAGCTAGTATCTGAGACTGGATTTGAACTAATGAAAATTAATCTTCCTGACTTCAGACCCAGAGCTCTGTGCACTATGGAGCCACCTAGCTGTCCTCATCTGTATTTACTTTGCATTTATTTGTGTTCATGTTGTTTCCCTTCAGTAGAATATAAGCCTCTTCAGGGAAGGGTTGTTTTTTTTTATTGTGGGGTTTTTTTTGGTATGTTTGGTATCTAGCACAGGGACCAGTACAGCATAGCTGTTTAATATATACTTGTTGAATAAAAGTATACATGAGTTGGTACAAGTAAAGTAAGAAGAACAAGGAGAGTAATTTACTCAATGTTTATAATAATGAGGAGGATGGCAGAGGAAGAGAGAACTCTGATTAATGCAATCAACTCAGCTGCAAAGGACTAATGTTAGAGAGGTGAGGGACCTTAGGTGTGGTATGAGGTACACATTATCTATCAAGTATGTCCAGTATACATGGTTTGTTTGGCTTAAGTCTAGTTCTTAGTTAAAAAGGAGAGTTCTGTTGCAGGTGGGAGCTGCTGGAGAATAACAGCAACCTTTCTTTTAGTCAATAATATATATGTACATTTTAAAAAAGACTCAAGCTGAGTCTTTTGAGTAAAGTTCCTATGCAGTCTCCAAGCTTTCAACCTCTTTCATTCCTTAAGACTGAACCATAGTTCAAAATATACTTTTGGCCATCAATCCTTGTGCTAAATTTGTGCTAAAGCCATTGAGGATCAAGGAATTATGTTGATTTGGTTTAGAGGATTTGTTGAGTTGCTCCTACAATTTCTCTACCTCTTGTTCTTGCAGATGTTTGTTACATAAGCTGCAATTAGCCTCATATTGACCTTCTTGTTTATGCTCATCTTGCACGATGAGACAACCCACGTTCCTCATGGTTCATATTGACTTTGGGCACACAATGAAATCATCTCTGCCAACTCCCTTTGTTTGCCCATCCAAGGAGAACCTGTGATCATTCTTCATTTGATTGCAACTTCCTCCAGGATTCTGGTTTTGTTTGTCATAAGAATGCCAATATGGCTGTGGTTCAGTTCTCCCAATAGTATGAGACAGCTAGGTGGTATGGTAGTTAAAGCTCTGGCCTTTGTGTCAGGAAAACCTGGGTTCAAACATCACCTTTTATATTTACTAACTCTGTGGAACTGGTGTGAGAAATGGTTAACTGTCCTCCTCTCAGTGAGGATATAACAGTCAATCATACTCCTCCTGACCTGTTTTTAGGACAAAGGTCTCGGATCCCCTTCTTCCCTCTGGCTAACAAAATCACAGGGTTCAAGGAGCACGAGTTGGTCTCAATAAGGTCCACTCCTGAGTTGTGTCCATAGAAGGAAGAATTGATTAGGGATGGGAATACTGCATTCCAATTAGCTAGGTTTTTTTGCATATATTGTAACCCTTGAGTACCAATGCTGAAAAAAGGGAGGGTCCATTCATGTTAGGGACTAGGGTTTAAAATAGGGCCTATGAGCCCCCATTCTTGACACCCACTAGCTGCACCACTAAGGTGCCCCTTTCTTGTGAGAAGGAAATAAATGAGCTTTTTGTCACATCGCTGCTGAATTCCCAAGAATTCTTGAGAAGAGGATTGTTTTCCCTCACACCTGGGCCCTAATCTATTATCCTATAGCAAATCATTGCTCCATGCATAAGGATCTCATTAAGAAAACTAACAGTTAAATTAATCAGAAGATCATAAATTTAGAGTGAGAAGATATCTGCAAAGTTGTTGAGTTCAACCATCTCTTTTTATATATGAGGAAACTGATTTCTATGTTATCTCTGAGCTAAGGGACTTGCCCAGCATCACATAGTCACATAAGGTGGGATTTGAAGCCAGGGTTCCCAAGTCCATTGCTCTAACACAAAATGGTAAAGAATTGGATTGTAGCTGAGAGTGGTGGCACTTACATAGAATCCCAGCTCCCAGGGAGGCTGAGGCTAGTGGATCTCTAGAGCTCAGGAGATCCAAGTTTCAGTAGGCTAAACTGATCAAGTGTCTGCACTGACTGACATCAATATGGTGACCCACTGGGATTGAGCACTAGATCACCAGCTTGCCCTAAGGAGGATAAACCAGTACAGATCACAAATGGAGAAGATTGAAGCTCTCATTTGCAATTGGATCAGGTCTGTGAGTAGCTCCTGCACTTTCAGAATGGGATGGATAGGAAGATCCAGTCTCCCCTCAAAAATGGATTATTATCATTCTGTGATCCATTTTCTGTCACTCTACAGGTAATGCTAAAATTGAGTGATTCTGGAAGGCATATAACAAGCATTTAAAAAAATGCTTACTATAGGCCAGCTGCTATGCTAAGTGCTAAGGATACAATATAAGCAAAAAAGCAGTCCCTGCCCTGAAGGAGTTCATATTCTAGTGGGGGAGGACAATAAATAAAAGGGAGCTGGAGTGTGGCTGAGAGGGAATAAGTGGGAGTGGGGAGGTTACCTTAGAGAGGGAACATGATGGGGAGTCAGAAGCATAGCTGGGAGGGGAATGATGCATAGTTGGCCTGGGCCCATGCCCAAAATGGAGGTCCAGAAGCGAACTCAGCAATGAGAGAAGGGCATTGGCATGGTGGAGAGATATTCCAAATTTCACCACCTTCTTGGTACAACTCCGATGGATCATCCTAGGCACCCACTACTACCCCAGACATACCTGGTTGTCCTGGTTGAATCAAGTTGTGGAAAATTACAGAATCTCCTAAGTCAATCTGGCAAACTAAAAGTTGTCTGTGTCCCTTTTTGTGGTGGCCATCATTACTAAGTAAGTAGATGAGGTAATGTGTTGGGAAATTCTCTCAAATGATGAGAGGTATGGGACTTCTTGGGAAGAGGCATAACCTGTTAGCAAAGGTCCCAATGATTGCAGTAAAAGATAGGAGGCCAAACAGAAAGCAAAGAAATGCTAACCAGGAAGGCTGGTTTCTTGCTGATGGTAGCTCCAGCTACCTAGGATATAGATTTGAGTTTTATAACTTTTCAGGGTCCACTGAAAAAGAACACTCCATCCTCCATATTCGGTGGCATTTCAGGAGTGAAAAGAGTAAAGAAAGAGTGGGGTCAGTGTAGAATAAAAGGGGGAGTATTTGGAAGTCAACTGGCAGGATTTATTATCAGAATAAGAAAACATTCCATGTTTAAGAGCAGGACACAAGAGGAAATGACCAAATACTTTTACATTTGTGAAAGAAGTCCTTTTGGGAAAAACTGCAGGGTCTTTTATCCAAGGACAACAAATAGTTGTTAAATAGTGGGTGAGAACATCTACTTTACTGAGCCCTTATATAGTTTGTTATGTTTTATTTCTCCTTCAGTAGAGGTTGGGGACATTCTACTATTAGGTCACCAATTAGGTTGGGGATTAGTCCATCAAAATTGTTGCAAAATGATTATGCTTTCTGGTTTTTCCCCAGAGGAAGCACATAGGTTATGAAGATCATTTAATATTTTTCTTTGCTTTATGTGTTTGCATAAACATACAACTGCAGACCCCAAATACAGTGATCTTTCAATTATGCCTTGTTATAACTATTCTGGCTAATAATTTTTTTTCAGGGGAAAATATTTTAGTAGTTGGGAAGATATTGGATTTTTTTTAAAAATTGGAACTCAATATCTATTCATTCATTCATTCATTCATTTATTTATTTGGAGAGGCAATGAGGGTTAAGTGACTTGCCCAGGGTCACACAACGAGTAAGTGTCAAGAGTCTGAGTCCAAATTTGAACTCAGGTCCTCCTGAATCCAGGCCCAGTGCTTTATCCACTGTGCCACCTAGCTGCCCCCTCTGGCTAATAAATTGTGCTTTGATTTGCTTCAATGGATAAATAATATTGTTAGTGTGAATACTCTCTACATCAGTCCAGGTAACTATCCATTCATGTCTTCTCATTCTCATCCATGCTTTTCTGAAATATTTAAAAGGAAATCTGCCATGTGCTATATCTTCCTTTGATTCAATTTTCATAGACACCAGTAAAATTCTTGTACTGTCCACCTGTGATTCCAATTCTAACCACATGGCCATTCTACTTTTTCTAGTCATACACATCTTAAATTAAAATGATTCAAATATTCATTGACTCCCTATTTGATAAAGTCAGGTCCACATTTCTCAGTCTATTATTCAAAGCCCTCTCTCAACTGTTTATAGCTTCTCTCTGTGATGTTCTGTCAACATTTTTCCATTGTAGATCTTCCATTCCAGTCAGGCTATCCAGAATAAATTAATAAAGAAGTTCAGAGATAATAAAAATGATAATGATAGTAATTAATATTTATTAGTCTTAGATTATCCAAAGCTCTTATTTGTAGAATACATTGTGTTGGTTGAAAGCTATGATATTTTTTCAATGAGACCCATTCAGAATAGATAAACTTAGTTATCTATACTAGATAAACAAAGTGGATGAGGAACACATGTTTCCCAGATTATGGAATACAATTACATATGCAATCTATTGTTTTAATTCATCAAATTACATATCTTGGAGAAATGCTACAGATGTTCATTGAGCTGAGCCAGAATTTAATAGGTGGAAGGGGGTGGCCTAGACTGATTTGGAAACTGTGAAGCACTTTCATTGATCCTAGCTGCTCACCCCAAAGCCATATTATCCCAGTGATAGAACCTTTTGATCAAATCAAAATAAAATGGAAAGAAATGTTACAAGTATAAGCAGACTGTAACATATTTTTAACCATTACTTGTGAACAATAATAGGACTGTCATAAAAGGCATAATTAAAGGTGTGTATGACCAGGTGGGATGGCCTTGTGGTTAGAGTAGGGGGGAGCACGGTTACTGGTGCCCATAAAAATGGAAAGAATCAAAGGAAGATTTACTGGCAGATTTCTTTTCGAATATCTCAGAAAAACATGTATGAGAATTAGAAAACATGGATGGGTTGTGACCTGGGCTGATGGAGAAAGTACTCACTAATGATATTATGAATCTATTGAAACAAATCAAGCAAAATTTATTAGCCAGAGCAGTAAATACCATGGCATAATGGAAAAAACACTGTATTTGGAGTCTGCAATGTGAGTTTAAATTCTGGTAATCTATAAAGCAAAGAAAAATATTAAATTACCTTTGGACCTATGTGCACCTCTGGGGAATTAATAAAGGGGAGTGACATGACAAAAGAGAAGGTTTAAGACAATTGCTCATAAGGTAGAAGCACCTTAATGTCTCTAGAAGTTTTCCTGGATACCTTCAAAATCTTCCATGTAGAAATACGGATTATATGTTTAGCTCCCATCCAATTTGACATTGCCTGTTTAAGTAGGGCTCAGATTCATCAGCCACCAAAGGACAGGTGAAGCAGTTAATTCTGAAGCTTTCTGAATAACATGAGCTCCCAAGGTAAAGAGGGGAAAATCTGCCTTCCATGTTATTAAATTATATTTCCACTTTTATTCAACATAAATATCTGTATTTACCATCGAATTCTGAAGTGTTTATTTTCTAAAGTAGTTCTGTTTAAACAAGAAGTTTTTCTCTTAAATTCATCTACTCCAATTTCCTGGAGACCCTGGGTAAGCTGTAGAGCTGACGTTAATCATTTGCATTACTAGAGCAAATGGAGCTGGGTTTGTGGCACTGGCCTTGTGGAGTCATTAAATGTATCGTTCTAGAACGAAGGCCCTAAAGAGCTGTGGGGTTTGATTCCCAACCCCTCCATCACTGACTCTTCCAATTAAACAGAAAGTAAATTGGATAGTCATTTTTTTCCTCACTGGGGCTGGACTAAACAGCACACTGGGTCCATTGTGGTCCTCCAACACTGAAGTTACAAGGTCAATGTTCATCTCCAAATAGTATTCCCTCAGCAAGATCCCTGGACTGGAGGTGAGTGAAGAGGATTGAGCTATCCCCTTACTTCTCAGTGCTGTCCTCTGGCTGGGCTGATCCCTCTGATTTGAAGTTCAGAATCTCATTCTATAGGAGTAGGCAATCCCCATTCTCAATGCTGCTGCCTGAAGATGTTGGAAGGCTATTTCTCCCATTGTCCGGTCTCCAACACTCACTAGCTGTGTGACCATGGACAAATTATGTAACCACTCTGAGCCTTGGTCATTCTATCTACATTGTTGTTGTTGTTTGTCCTTCTTTTTCAAAGAGGACCATGACATCAGGGTGATGTCTTCACTTCTGGGTGAACTGGATTTAAATGAAGCAGAGTTGCACAAAGTCATTAGTTTCTCTCTCTCTTCCAGAGTCATTGAAGTCCAGTGGCAAGATCAAAGTAAAGATGACTGGTGATGGCCCAGGATGCAGTGACTGACCTTGGTGTCTTCAGTGTCTGACTAAGCTCTAAGTATTCCATATGCCTACTTCAACTGCCTTCATTACTGTTGGAACAAACGATTCTTATCTACCCATTTTACAGGGAAAGTCTTCATATACTTGAGGTAGATACCCTACTAACTCACTGATGGCCCGTTAGTTACCCTCAACCTAGTTTAGCCCATCTGTCAAAATGGTTTACTGAGGTGTGGCCATTGAGCATGCTCCAGCTTCTTGAAACCACAGATGAGAGTAGAGAGCCAGGTAGACATCAAAGATAGATGAGCAGCCCTGAAAATGGCTCCTCAAACCCTCATACCAGAGGTGTTAGTCCTAATAATATCTGTAACATCTACCTCCAGAGTACCATTGTGAGGGTCAAATGAGATCATGTTATGTTTGGCTTTGTAAACTTTAAAACATTATATGTGTAGGGGGCAGCTAGATGGTGCAGTGGTTAAAGCGCTGGCCCTGGATTCAGGAGTACCTGAGTTCAAGTCTGGCCTCAGACACTTGAAACTTGCTAGCTGTGTGACCCTGGGCAAGTCACTTAACCCCCATTGCCCTGCAAAACAAAACAAATAAAATAAGAAAATATTTAAAAAATTATATATGTATACATATATACATATATATGTATATATACATGCAAACTTTAAAAAAAATTCCTTACTATCTAGCTCCTCTTGGGTTTAAAAAGTTTTTCTTTCTTACAAGAGAGAAAAAAGTTTAATTTGAACCTATCATAGTAATAATGGTTAGTAGTAATGAACTTACAAAACAGCCAGAGTAGATATAAAGTAATTCATTTAGAGAAACTAGCTAACCATAATGTTAGGACCCCATGAGAACCTAAACTATTATTACATAGGTGAAAGTTTTCCCCGTTTCACTCTTCTGCTCAAAAACCTTCAATGACTCCTCATTTCTTTCTTTCTTTCTTCCTTTCTTCCTTTCTTTCTCTTTCTTTTTCTCTCTTTCTCTTTCTCTCTTTCCTTCCTTCCTTCCTTCCTTCCTTTTTTTTTTTTTTTTTTTTAGTGAGGCAATTGGGGTTAAGTGACTTGCCTAGGGTCACACAGCTAGTAAGTGTTAAGTGTCTGAGGCCGGATTTGAACTCAGGTACTCCTGACTCCAGGGCCAGTGCTCTATCCACTGTGCCATCTAGCTGCCCCTCTTCCTTTTTTTCTTAACAAGGCAATGAGGGTTAAGTGACTTGCCCAGGGTCACACAACTAGTAAGTGTCAAGTGTCTGAGGCCAGATTTGAACTCAGGTCCTCCTGACTCCAGGGCTGGTGCTTTATCCACTGTGCCACCTAGCTGCCCTCATGACTCCCCATTTCTACGGGAATAAGACTGAATTCCTCAGCCTGACATTCAGGGTCTTTCATAATTTGGCCCTCTCCTCCTCCAACCTTACCCCACAGCTTCCCTTCTTCTCTAGTGTGGTTTGTGATAGGAACTAAAGACTTGGGAATCAGGAGGTGCCAGTTTAGCCACTTACTAACTACATTATTTCAGGCAAGTCATTATAACATCCTTACCTGTAAAATGAGAATGATATCTGCACTATGTACCTTAAAATATCACTGTGAGTGGGGCAGGTAGGTGGCACAGTGGATAAAGCACCAGCCCTGGAGTCAGGAGGACCTGAGTTCAAATCCAGCCTCAGACACTTGACACTTACTAACTGTGCGACCCTGGACAAGTCACTTAACCCCGGTTGCCCTGCAAAAAAATAAAAATAAAAAATAAATATCACTGTGAGGATTAAATGAATGTATTTAAAATGATTTGTAAACTTTAATTAGTTATAGAAAAGTAGATTATTATTATCCTTTCTAGCGGATTCTCTTGGCTACAAAGCCTTAGACTTACATAGCTCATTCCACTCGGATCCTATATTTGTAGTATTTTAAACTGTCCAACAGGTCAGCTCTATCAATGGCCCCCCTCACCTCCCATTTCAGAGGAAGTTAGTGTCTAAAACTCTTTTATGCTTATACGTCTCAAATTCTTCTGTTTCTTCCCTCCTCCCCTCCCCCAATCTGACTTTCAGGGAATTGTTTGAATGATGTTTCTTATGTGCCCATGAGGTCACGCCACTTCGTTACCCCCAAATCTTCAGAGATTCCAATAGCTTGCTAATTACCGTTGCAGTTTCTTTTGTGAAGGGCATTTAAAGCCCTACACGATCTAGATCCCTCCACCTGCCCGGTCTGATTATATTACTTCTCTCCTAATTGAACTATTTTCTGTCTTCTATGTCCTACTCTTTGCTATGTATGTACTTTTGTTCAGGGGTTTTCCTGTGCCTGGAATGCAGGATACAATATGGACTATACTTTCAATGAACTTATATCTACTGGGGGGTGGGGGAGGAAGAACAAGGTTACAATTAACTGTGATATAAAATAGAGTAAGATAAATGGAAAATATAAATCCTGAGAAAGTTCTGAGGTATTTGAAGACTGAGAAACAACTTTCATCTTTGGAGATGGGGTGGTGGTGGTGGTAAAAATTATGGAACACATCATAAAGGAGGATTTAAATCCTAATGAAAGGTTAGAGATTTCAAAAGATAGTGATGGGGTGTGAGGCAAGTGCATTTGAGGCTTTGAAGATGGTATGAACAAAGGATCAGAGGGTGAGAGTGTTCTCATAAAGGTAAAGATGGGAGATGAATTCCGATTTTTCATTCATTCATTCAATAAACATTTATTAAGTACTTATGTGTTGGGCACTGTGCTAAATGCTGGGGATACAAAATAAGGCAAAAGACAGTCCTTGCTCTCAGGAGCTTGCAAATGCATGTAATGATCATGTTAAGAAAAGCAGGATATATTAGGTATGGCTGTAGAGGGAGATTGTAATAAGATTATGAAACACCTTGAATGTCAGGGTTGGGAATTTATGTTTATTTGGTTGGCAGAGAAAGAGGGGCAAGACTAGAAATTTTGAGTAGAGGAAAGCAAGAAGATAGGAGATTATTAGGAAGATTAACTGGGTCAATAGTATGATGATGTGTTGGGAAGAAAGATGAATTAGGGTGTTATAACCTAGACAAGGCTGGCAACTGTGGGAGTCTAGAATGAAGAATAAATGGACACCTGCCGTATGCCAAAGCCCATAGAATAAATTTTCCCAGGAAGCCAGCTTTGTAGGAACCTTGCTTCTAGGACCAAGGTCCAACCAATCAATCAATATTTATTAAGTGCTTACTCTGTGCTAGGTAATATACTGGGGACTGGGGATATAAATAAAATAAATGAGGCAATAGAAAGCCACTGGTATTTATTGAGTGACATAGTCTAATCTATGCTTAAGGAAAATCACTTTGGCAACAGTGTAAAGGATAGACTTAATTAGAGAGAAACTTGTAGCAGAAAAAGTAATTAGAAAGTCATTGCCATAATCTAGTTTAGAGATGATGAAGGCTTGAAATAAGGGGGTAGCTGTGTGAGGAGAGACAAGAGGTCAGATGGGAGAGAGACTGTTGGAGGCAGGGATGGTAAGAATTGGAAACTGATTGTCTACGTTGGAGTGATGAAGAGTGAGAAATTGAGTTTACTGCCAAAGTTATGAACTTGCAAGACTTGGGGAATGGTGGCATCTTAATCCTGATGACAGCTCTCTCTCTTTACTACAGCTTGCTTTTCTGCCTGGTACATAGCATAGGTTTAATAAGTGCCTGTTGAATTGGGAATTATTAAAGCAATTTGATATTGTAAAATTATGGAGTTGGGAGTGGGATATGGGCATTGGAAGATGAGTCACCAAAAACTGACCTGGGAAGCAGGTGGGACAGAACACCTGGGCTAGGAAAGGTTATTTATAGGCTTCAGGACCTCAACTGCCAACAAGCAGAGAACTAGAATTTCGTGACATGAGGAAGATTTCCCATTTGGGCCCAGGCTTTGAAGTAGACAGAGAAAGCCAAGTCTTACCCTGACCCTGACAAGGGTCATCATGTATGAGGGAGACTTAAAGGGATAATGGTGTTAGTCATTAAGACCCACTGGGATGAGTCCAGCCAAGGACAAGCAATGAAGGAATGGAACTTCTCCAGAGAGCAATGTTTTCTAGTGGAAAGAATGCTCCAAAAAGAAATGGGTTTTAGGACTACTCTGCTATTCTTACTTCATGGGACCCTTTCAAGATGGACTGTCTGTAGAAGCTTTGCAAACTTTAAGGTGTTATAGCAATATCAGCTATTATTACTGGCTACAAATGTAAGTTAATTTGGGGCAGGTTGCCTAACTTTTTTGAGTCTTTGTTTACCAGTATGTAAAATGGGGTATATAATAACTTCTCTGCTTTCCACACAGAGCTATTGGAAGAATCAAAGGAAGCAATGAATATGAAAGTGCTTTTGTAAACAGTAACGTGCTAAGAAATTATTAATGTTAGACCAGATCGAAGCAAGGATTAAGGATGGGGCTGGGTACCTTCTGTAAACTGTGCCAGGCAAGACAACCTGGGGCTAGAACAGGGTTACCTTAGGATAAGATTTCTGTGCTCCATGAACTTTTGTCAGTGCTCATTAAAAATTTTTGTTTTGGGGCAGCTAGGTGGCACAGTGGATAGAGCACTGGCCCTGGATTCAGGAGGACCTGAGTTCAAATCCAGCCTCAGATCCTTGACACTTACTAGCTGTGTGATCCTGGGCAAGTCACTTAACCCAATTGCCTCATCAAAAAAAAATTGTTTTGCTTTCTTTTCTTCTTAGTTGCTTAGTAGAGTCCTTAAAAAACAACAATGCAAATTTTTCTTGGCTGAACTAAAGGAAGAAGTGTTTGCTGACATCTGGGTCAGAAGTAGAAGTGGGAACAGAGGCAATTTAGAAATCAGTTTTGCTGGTCGAATTGGTAATTCTCCCAGAGCTCTAGGGCTGAGCTGAGTTCTTGGAACATTATCATTTCTTCTGTAGCTGCTTCCTGACAGGATCCCCCAATCTCTAAAACAAAAACATTTGGGGAGACTCTTATCACTCAGCATTTTTGGTGGACTCTGTGCCTAAGACTTCAGGCAACTTGCAGAACATTCCAATGCACAAAAGCTTCATAGGGGCACAAGGAAGAGGAAAACACAAATACCCAGGAAAATCCATCTAGTCAATCAAATGCCACTGAGAGTCATAGGATCATCATAAATCTTTTTTGTTTTTTTGCAGGCAAAAATAGTCATTCACAGTTGATTATTGTACAATATTGATGTTACTCTGTACAATCTCCTGGTTCTGCTTACCTTCATTTTTTGGGGGGAGGGCAGAGCAATGAGGGTTAAGTGACTTGCCCAGGGTCACACAGCTAGTAAGTGTCAAGTGTCTGAGGCAAATTTGAACTCGGGTCCTTCTGGAATCCAGGGCCAGTGCTTTTTCCACTGTGCCATCTAGCTGTCCCAGCTTACTTAATTTTGAATTAGTTCATCTAAATCTTTCTAGAACCCAGTCTTCTGACTCTAGGATCAATACACACACACGTGTGTGTGTGTGTGTGTGGTTTTTTTGCTTTGTCTCTTTACATCATAATCAGCTCTACACTCACAATGTAAGGCCAATTTAGGGAATACCAACTCAGAAACCTCCACTATGCTTTTATATGCTTTCTTCAAAGTGGGCAAATAGTTTAATGCCTTTTGGGGGGTTATTGCCATCAGCCCCTGTCTTCTTGCTCCCTTAGTTCAATTTCTCTTCCTCCCTGATTTTAGTAAACACAAAGTAGAGAGAGGTAAAAAACTTCAGATAGGGTGACTTAGGGTTAAATTATAAGAGTTCTTCCTATCCCTCCACATTCCCTTATTTCATTACCTTAGTTTAAACCAGCTTCTTCAGGATCCCCACACAAACTGTATTCATTTCCTATGTTCTCATCTTTGCTCCCACCATACCTTCCAACTAGAATAACCTTCCTCCTCTCTTCCATCTGTGAAAATCCTACCCATTTTTCAAGAGCCAGCCCAAGTTCTACCTTCTCCATGTAGCCTTGTCCACTATGATATATCCATACTTTGAACCTGATATCATAAGCAAATTATGGGAGCATTGAATAAATTACCTTTTGAGTCTCTGAATAAGGAAAGAGTTCATGGATAAATAAATGACATAGAGGCTAACAGAAAAAAAGAGACAATTTTGTTTATATAAAATTAATTTTTTTTGCACAAACAAAAGCAACACAGTTAAAATTAGAAGGGAAATAAGTAACTGGGGGAAAATATCTGGATGTAGGCCTCATGGACTAGATATAAAAAGAACTGGTTCAAATGTATAATAACTAGAGCCATTTTCAGTAGATAAGTATTTAGTCAAAGTTTGTGAACAGGCAGTTTTCAAAAAAAGAAATTCAAGTTAAAAGTAGCTATGTGAAAAATGTTCCAAATAACTAATTGATAAATGCTAATTAAAGCAACTCTGAGACTTTGCCTCATATTCATCAGATTGACAATGATGACAAAAAAGGAAAATTATAATTGTTGGAGGAGCTGCAAGAAAATAGACATACAAATGTATTGTTGGTAGATCTGTCACTTAGCATAGTCATTCCGAAAGGTAATTTAGAACTATTTCTCAAAAGGAATTAAACTATGCATATCCTTTGACCTAGTGATATCCTTATTAGGCCTAGACTCCAAAGACATAGGAGAAAAGGCAGATTCCTATGTACAAAAATATAGCAACTCTTTCTGCATTGGCAAACAACTGGAAACTAAAAGGTATCCTTTAATTGTTAGAATGGCTAAATGAATAATGGTATATAAATGTAATGTACTATAAGAAATGATGAAAGAAATGATTTCTGAGAAATCTGGGAAGTCATATGAACTGATGCAGAGTGAAGTGAACGAACCAGGAAACAATTTATAATATAATAACATTATAAAGAAAAATGCTATAATAACATATAAAGAAATAATTCAAAATCTCCAAATGATATGGAATGAAAAAGCTTTCAGAATATAAAGACCTAAGGGAAGAAGTTAAGATCATGTAGGAATGGTACCTATCTTCTGTGTCATTCTTTCAACTATTGCAGTTGCCTCAAAATATTTTCAATGAATCTAGAGAAGATGAGTTACATTCCAACATTCTTCAATTAAAAACAAGTATTTTATCTACTTTCATGATAGTTTGCAGTCTTTTAGATATATAACATAATAGCATTAGAATGACCTGTCTTTAAGGCTATTTCTCTTTGAACTTCATCAAAAAGGATGAGAATGAAAAGAAAAGGATGAGAATGATACAATAGATGAGAATAACAATAATAATATAGTAATAGCCCATCTCAAAATTTCAGATGAAATTCCCAGGTTTTCCTGTCATGTCCAAAGCAGATTTGATAGCATTAAGGTTTACAAAGCACTTAATTCACCTGATGAAGAAAGCTGCCCTAAGAATGTAACACAAAAGTTGTTTTTTGTTTTTGTTTTGGTAGAACAACTAAAGCTTACACACTGTGTTGTAAGAGTTAAGCAGTTTTGTGAAAATTAGATTAGGAAATTTGGATCTTCCAAGAGGTTAGAACCACTGACCAGATCTTTCCATTAGTTTGTCCACATCATCATTTCTTTCTTTTGTGTTGAATATTATAAAACCATCAATTAAAACTCCTTGCTTTGTTCTTTTCTGATTGAATTTCCTCATCTATATAATACTGTTATAACAGTTTGTTGAAATTGCTCTTTGCCGAGTTCCTTGACTAACAGGGGAAATTCTGCAGCTAATATTCTCCTTATAATTACTTTAAATATCATAAAAAGTAATAATCAATAAAATCTTGGTTGGATCTTAGCTTAAAATTCAGAGTAAAATTTGTTTCACCTTCACACAATCAGTGAATGATATTAAGTGATATATGCATGTATTTATGCTAGCAAATTTGGATAAACACCTAATTAGCCCTCATACTCTGTGTGAAGCAAGCAAGCATGGCATAGCAATAATAATGATAATAATATCAGCTAAAATTTTATATAGCATTTTAAGCTTAACAAATCACTTTCCATATGTATGGCCAAATTTAATATGGGGGAATTAATTGAGCAGTCATCGTAATATTGGGGTAAGGAAGAAGATTAACAGCCTATTCCAGAAAAAACAAAACAGGTGTTTATTGATGAGAACCAATTTAAAACACAAATAAGGTTAATAAAAAATAGGGACAAAGAAAAAAAGGAATAGGGGAAGGAAAATTATAGGATCTGCAATCACACCACTGCCCAGACTCAGCAGTTCCCAAAGAGCAGACAGCTGCATCCCATCTCTCCCTCTCTCATGCCAGAATGAATCTCCCTTCCCTTCTCCTTCCCAGAAAACCCCCTCCCATGGCCACAGCCAGTGGGTAGAGCATCACGCTGGCACGGGGGCAGCGGTGCCTGAGGCCAGTGAGGGTGTGCATCGGGGCTTCTAATTTTAGCCAAAGATTGGGTCATAGAAACCTCAAATCACAATTATTCTTTACACATATGATAATAATAATAATAGATAACATTATATAGCACTTTACATATATTATTTCTTTTGATTCTCACAACCACATTGTGAGATAAGCTCTATTTTTCAGTCATATCCAATTTTTTGTGACCCTATTTGGGTTTTCTAGGCAAAGATACTGGAGTAGTTTGTCATTTCCTTCTCTAGCTCATTTTACAGATGAGGAAACTGAGGCAAACAGTTAAGTGACTTGCCCAGGTTCACAAAACTAGTAAGTGTCTGAAGGCCAGATTTGAACTTAGGAAGATGAGTCTTCAGGACTCCAGGACCTATCCATTGTGCCACAGGTGAGGAAACTTAGGCTAAAAAGGGTTCCTTAGAGACATATAAGGAAGTGTGTAAAGTAGGATTTAAAATCAAGTGTTCCTGACTCCAAGTCCAGTTCTTTATCTTAAGACTTGATAACAAAGGAAGAAAACTGGATTTGGAGTAATAAATGAATAAAATCAGAGATCTAGAGCTTTTGGTGGGGGGGGGGGGGTCATCTGATGTAATCTTTTCATTTTATAAAAGAGGAAACAAAAGCCCAGAAAAATGTAGGTGATTTGCTCAAGTTAGCATAGCTGGTAAATGGAGTTGCGAAGATTTGAAATTAGACCTTTGACTCTCTGATAATTCAGTATTTTATTATTTTCCCAGTTACATATAAGGATAGTTTTCAACATTTGTTTTTCATAGGATTTTTAGTTCTAAATTTTTTCTCTCACCTTTCCTTCCCTCCCTCCTCCCCAAGACAGAAAGCAATCTAATATAGAATATATATGTGCAATCACCTTAAACATATTTCTGCATTAATCATTTTGTGAAAGAAGAATCATAGCACAAGGGAAAAACCTCAAAAGAAAAAAAAACAGCCCAAAAGTAGAAACAGTATGGTTCAACCTGCTTTCCTAAACCACAACTCTTTTTTCTTGATGTTGAGAACATTTCTATCATGAAGTTCTTTGGAATTATTTTGGACCATTGCATTGCATAAAAGAAGGCCAAGGCTATCACCATTTCCCCCTGAAAGATTATACTCAGTTTTGCTGGGTAAGTGATTTCTGGCTGTAGTACCAGTTCCTTTGCCCTCCAGAATATCATATTCCCTGCCCTGGCAGTCCTTAATGTAGATTGCTTGCTAGATCTTGTGTTATCCTTACTGTAGTTCACAGTTTTTGAATTCTTTTTTTTTTTCTAGCTGCTTGCAATATTTTCTTCCTTGACCTGGGATCTCTGGAATATGTCTATAATATTCCTGGAAGTTTTCCTTTTGGGATCTCTTTCAGGAGGTGATCGGTGGATTCTTTCAATTTCTATTTTATCTTCTTCGCTTCTAGAATATCAGGGCAATTTTCCCTGATATTTCTCTTGGAAGATGATGTTATAACTTGCTTTCTTTGCCTACTCATCTCAACCTGGAAGCAGATGTCTGATTGAAATCTGATTCTCTATGGTCAGAAGGTTGCCATCTGTGCCCCTCCCCACTGGGCCACCACCACTCAATTCAACCCACTGGTTTAGAACCAGGGCCCTTTGCCCCAAATCCAGGAGAGACTGTAGCCACTTCACCCTGTCCAACTGCCAAACCCCCTCACCAGTCTGCAAGCCAAGCCTCAGAAGAAGCTGCTGGTGCCAAAGACTCCAAGTAGCTGGAGGCATAGTCTGTTCCTGGCTGGGTCTGGACCATGTGCTGAGCTCTTCTCTATGTCTGATCAGCAGGTGATTCTAGTTGCTGTCTTTGGCTGGAAAACAGTCTCACTCTGTTCTTATATGAGTTAGACTTGCTCTGGGGGGCGTAGTTTATGGCTTATTGGGAGTGACGTGGACAGGTTTATTGGGAGCTTGCAGAGTCACAGCCTTTCCTCTGCCATCTTGGCTCCACCTCTGCAGCAATCCCAGACCTTTTGACTCTCAATCTAGCTATCTTCTATTGTCAGTTTTTAAAAAGTCTTCTTATGGTTGTTGTTATTATTCTATCATATGCTTTTGTACAACTTGAGCTTCTTGCCATTATTCCTTTTTGGGAGAATAGCGGGGTCAATGGGTGATTCATCCATGCTGAAGATTTGAGTATGATCATCAGGGCAAGATAGTGTCTTTCCCAAAGAGTAGCAAGAATAGAATTCCACATTCAGACAGAGCAATTGGTAACCATTGTTTTTTATAGACGAAAGTGTTGGTTCTCTTGCAGTTTTCTGACTTGCTGGATGTTGGGTGGGTGTGTGAAGTGCCATGTAGTATATCTCCATGGAATTGGGCTGTATTATGAGTGAATCCTCCAAATTCCATTCTAGTGACACCAATCTCCCTCTGCTGAGCAACATACAGACACAAAGTCAACTGTGGCAGCTAGACAATATGCCAGGATTATATTTGAGTGATGCTGTCTTGACAGTGCTTTAAGTCGACCATTACCAAACCCTTTTCTGCTGTGAATAGGAGAGGTAAGTTCTCCAGAAAACGTAATAATAGCTGAACATTAGTAATCACACTTAAATCCTTTCTATGCTCTTAGCTTGTAGATCCTGGTGGGGATTGATTGAGCTAGTAATCTTAGTTACTGACAAGAGAGGGGGTAGAGAGGGCATTCAGACTTTAGATTGAAGAGTGTAATTCTTTTAGATTCTATTGAGCCTCTTTCTTACAGCAGAAAACAGAATTCTGGTGGGTGGTTTTTCAAATCAGGGGCAGCCAGGCTGTTGTGCAGGAGTAGCAATAGCCACAAGTAGAAAGAGCTTAGTGGAAAGTTAAGAGTGACACCCTGCCAATGAATGAGAAGTCTTCAGGACAGTTCACTTAGGGTTTATATTCACTGTCAGAGTGGTCTAAATCATCATACAACCAGAATACATGTAATTAGGCCACTGAATAAAGGGCAATGGGGATGATAGAGATAATGAAAATTATTCATTAATAAATTAGTGGTTTGCTTTATTGGCTTTTAAACTAGTCTTCGGTTGCTTGGTTGATGCTGGTTTCTTAGTTGATGAGTTTCTTATCTGATTTAATAGTTGGTTGACCAGTTGGTTTTGTTGGATCTCATCTTTCAACAATGGGTGGAAATATATGAATGGGCCCTCATTCATTTTTTGTTGCACTATTTAGGTGCTAATCTTTGGTTGAATACTAAATATTTATAGAAACTCTTTTTATGATGTCAAAAAACCTGGAAACTAAGGGGATGCCTATCAACCCGGGGATTGGCTAAATAAACTGTGGTGTATGAATATAATGGAATACAATAATTATAAGAAATCCAGGAAAAGGTAGTTTCAAAGAGATATGGAAAGACTTAGACAAACTGATGCAGAATGGGAGTGATCAGAACCAGAAGAACAATTTCTACTGTAATGTCAATATTATAAAAATGAACAATTTTGGAAGACTTAAGAACTTGGATCATCTAAATAATCAACCATGGTTCCAGAGGATTGGAAAAGAACAATGAGGCCCATTTCATGGTAAAGAGATGATGGACTAATATACAAAATAAAGAATGCATTTTTCAACCACTGTGGGAATGTTTTGCTATACTCTTATTATGTGACTATTCTTCCTCCTTTTCTTTTCTTTCCATCCTTCTTCCTTCCTTCTTTCATTCAGAAAAGACTAGTACTTCTTGTGTGCCAGCTTCTGAATTTTTTTCAAGGGCTGCTTTCCATCTTTGGTGTCCTCCTGATTCACCAAACTTTCACCTGTGGCTCCAAGAAGCTGTAGCATGCAAAGTGTCCATATCCTTGTAAATTGTTTTAGGAGATGGGCTAAACCAGATTGAGGGTAACCTATGGGCTTCAAACCATCAGTGAGTTAGGAGGTCTATACCCCAAGCATAATGAAGACTTCCCTTAGCAGAATGGTTAGATGAGAACAGTTTGTCCCAATGGCCTGCTGAAGGCAGCTGAAGCAGGTGCTGTGGAGTGCTTAGAGCTTGGCTAGACATTGAAGACACCACAGTCATTCACTGCATCCTGAGCCATTGCCAGTCACCTAGACTTTTGTCTTGCCACTGATTGCTTATCACCTCAGGGAGGGGGGAAGGAGAGTGAGGAAGGAGGGATAAAATTTGGAACTCAAACATTAAATAAAAATGGTTGTTATTATTTTTTAAAATAAAAAGGAAGCAGATGAAATTCAGTTTTATGCTGATAGTAAAATCCGAAGAGGTTTTGAATGCTATTAGACTCTTTTCATGTGGCAAAGTGCCTGGTGCTAATTCTATTCCAACTGAGATTTATAAGGCAGGAGGTCCACTGGTTTATACAAAAGCTGACAGAAATTGTCCAGGTTATTTGCAAGAGGAGATTATCCTTCAGGAGTCAAGGATGCCTCCATTGTCTGTCTCTACAAAGAAAAGGGAAAATAAGTTGTCCTGTGAGAATGTCTCTTAGTCATTGCTGGCAAGGTTCTTGCTAGAGTCATCCTCATCCTTCATCTGGAAGATGATCATCTACCTGAGAGCCAGTGTTGCTTCAGAAAGGGCTTGAGGAACAGTCACTATGGCGTTTGCTGCCCAACAACTCCAGGAGAAATTCCAGGAGCAGAACAGTGGTCTTGTACACAATGTTTGTGAATCTAACAAATGCCTTTGACACTGTCAGTCATGAGGGTTTATGGAAAATTATGGCACCAATTTGGTTGCCTGGAGAAATTCATCAGTATCATGATGGTATGTATGCTTGCCATATGCTAGAGAACGGGCAATGCTTTTGTGCTTTCCCCAGTCACCATTCAAGTGAAGCAGGGCTGTGTGCTTAATCCCATGCTTTATACCATGCTTTTTTTTTTGTGATGCCTTCAGACACCTTCGATGAAAATGAAATGGCACCAAGGTCAGCTACACTGATGGGAAGTTATTTAACTTGAAAAGGCTACAAGTCAAGACTAAAATGGAGGTGTGTGTCTGTGACTTTTTGTTCCCCCATGATTGTGCAATCAACGCAGCCTCTGAGGCTGAGATATAGCAAGAGTATGGATTGATTCTCTGCTTCTTTGACTAATTTTGGCCTAACAATTAACACCAAGAAAGCAGAGGTTCACCAGCAGCCAGCACTACATCATCCATATGTGTAACCACCAGTTATAGCAATACTGTATGAATAAAGAGAGGAAACAGGAGCCTTGAGAGGTCAAGTGGACTAGCCCAAGGTCACTCAGGGGAAGCAAGTAGCAGAACCAGAATTCAGACCCAGGACTACTCCATTGACTACAGTACAATTTCTCCTCTGTTCTTTTGTTTGCATTGGCTGTTCTTATCTAGCCTTGGATTTAGCCTCCGTTCCTCATAACTAATTTGTTATTGTCATTTTTTGCTACAGTCTTTGATTTTGTGGTTGATTTCTGGTGCCCTGCCTCCTACCCCTTTTTTCTGTCAACTACCACAGTAGAGGAATGAGCTTTACCCATTCCTAGGACCTGATTCAGGCATGTGGAAAGCTCTTAAAACTTGAATTTCTGGGGCCGCTAGGTGGCGCAGTGGATAGAGCACCAGCCCTGGAGTCAGGAGGACTGAGTTCAAATCCAGCCTCAGACACTTGACACTAGCTGTGTGATCCTGAGCCAGGCACTTAACCCCAATTGCCTCACCAAAAAACAACAACAACAACAACAAACCCCAACCCCTCCCCCCCCAAACCCCAAACTTGAATTTCTGCTGCTAAATAGCAGGATGTGATATAACTAACAATAGTTATTGAGTATCTACTATATGCAGGGCATTGTCACAGATGATACAGAATTTGAGTTGGAATGGATCTCAGAAAGCCACCTTATCTAAACTCTATATGAACAATAATATCTTCTGCAAATTTTCCAATAAATGGTAATCCAGCTTCTGCTAGAGGCACCTAGGCGCAGTGCAGCACTGGATCTGGATTCAGAAAGACTTGAGTTCAAATCCAGCTTCAGACACTTACCAGCTGAGTGACCCTGGTTAAGTCACTTTAGATAGATAGTTTCCTTATCTATAAAATGAGGATAACAATAGCACCTACCTTCCAGGGTTGTTATGAGGATCAACTGAAATAATATTTACAATGTGCTACATCAATGTTAGCTATTTTTTTGTTCAGTCAGAAGTTCTTCAGCAACAGGGAATTTACATATTACCTCCCAATGCATCCCCACTCCACTTTTGATTGGCCCCTAATTAGTCATTTTCCCCTCACATCAAGCTGAAATTTGAGTCTTCTCAACTTCCCTTTTGTTGTCTGAGGCCAAGAAGAATGAAGAATTCAACCCATTACACATGACAGCCCTTTACATTCCTGGAGATAGCTATCTTGTCCCACCTAAGATTGCTATTCTCCAGGCCAGACATTCCCTGTTTCTTTCTCCTAATGTTTTAATGGCATGATTCTTAGTTGTGTCACCATTCTTATCTTTCTCCTATGGACTAACTCCAATTTGCTAAAAACCCTCCCTAAAATATGGTGCCCCCAAAAGAATCAACACTCAGGATCATAGTACAGTGCCCAATGAATTGAACTCACTGAGTGTAGCTAGTTAGTATTTAAACATCTTATTCATCTTGGATTTTAACTCACTGTTGACCAATTTTGTTTTATCTTACTGCCTTCTTGGTGGAGAACACAGAAACAAGAGTTGAAAAGTTCTACCTCTGTTTTCATTTTCATTTTCCTATCTACATTATCCTTCATGATTTCTCTCTTTTCCTGAATAGTTTTTTTTTTAAAGAGCTGATTTTGTTGGCTGTTCACCACTGTTCTTTGATAATTCTCAAATTTAGGGTTATGGTCACTATTATTATAAGAGCATGACAGTCCTTTATATTCATCCCTAGTTACCTGCCTTTGCTTGGTTAATCTACTATGCAAGATAAAAGCTAAATCTGAAGCAGATCTCATCACTGGAAGCTGAGAATGATCAAAGATCAATTGTGAATGCTAAGTCAACAAAAGGGAGCTTTGCAAAAAAGCAACATCTCCCTCTTGGGAGATCATGGTAGGACATATGAAAGACACACAGAATTGGAGAAGAGGAGGCTTTGAAAAACAGTGTGGATGGAGCTGGAAACATGGAAGTATGAGCAGTTAATTGGCAAAATCAGCAGGATATTTTTGGGCAGAGAAGATAGAAGCAATGTTGCTAAAACTCCCTGTACTATGGAGCCTAAGGTGACAATTCTGCATCTCTTTTATCCCCTCAGGTTCCCTCATGGAAGCCTGATGCTTTCCTCTGGGCATGGGGAAAGTGTGATTTTTTTTTGCTGTTGTTTTATATGCTGATTTTGTCTTTATAAATGGTATTAAGCACAGGACTTTGATAGTCTGGGTGTATTTATTGGAAGTGCAGTTGGGAGGAAACAATTGAATGGGGAGCATCCCCAGAGAAGAGCTAGATAGATCTGCCACTGAAGTGTTTTGCCAGAGTTCTATTTCTAGCTGGAAAGAGTATTTATACTGGGAAACCCACATAGGCGATGAGTCAGTAACAGGGGGTGGCACAGCAAATAAGAATTGTTAAATAACCTTGTTTACCACCCTACCCCACCAAAGCTACACATATACAAAGTAAACAAAAGGTAATTTCTGGGGAAAGGGATCAGAATAAAGAGTAAAAAGACTGGAAAGTTAGGAATGTGCCAGGTTGTGAAGGGCAAAAGCCAGAATGAACAAAATTCTAATTTGGACCTTGGTTGGTTCTCTGACTGCACTCCAACACATTCAATTAATAACAATAACAACCTGACAGCAAATGTATCAAGAAGTGGACATCAAAATAGATTATTAATATTTCATGTGGAAATTTAGCTGATGTAAATAAATTACTGTGAAGGAGACTAAAGGGTCTGAAGCTGGTCAGCAAACATTTAATTTTCTTGTACAGCCAAGGGCAACAGCAGGTTAGAATATAAACTCATTTATAGAATCTTACAGAGAAGGATGGTGGAAGAATATGAGCAGTATTGCCTCACAGAAGAGAAAGCAGCAGTGGATGGAACATAAGCAGAGAAAAAGCATGATGAGGGACCCAGCTATGCAAAGTCATCCTGAAGCCACTTATGAATGAATATGAAAGGAAGACAACAAACAGACAATATGTGGAAAGACCTATAAAGATTTTTAATAACCGACTCTTTTCTTCTTCAAGGGAGAGTGGACACTAGCATCGCAGTCCCAGATGTGTTCCATCAGGAAATGAAAATGGTATGGAATAAAACAAAAATAGGAAAAGCTTAATATATATATATATATATATATATATATATATATATATATATATATATTAAGGAGGTCTGTGCTCAGAGCTACAATTTTGTAGATGTCAAGGGATTGATTCTCAAGGTTTCAATCAATAAGAATTTATTGAGGGGCTACTATGTACAGGGTGCTGTGCTAGGCACTGGGAAGGGAAGATACCAAAGTTATGGAAAGTCTCTGGACTTATTTTTTATTATCAATTATCATCTCTATGATGATTATTCTCAGACCAACCTTAAATTTTCCTCCTCACTCCAGACTTACATTTCCAACTGCCTATCAGACATCTTAATCTGGATAATCGTAGACATCTT
This sequence comes from Dromiciops gliroides, assembly GCF_019393635.1. Lineage (NCBI taxonomy): Eukaryota > Metazoa > Chordata > Mammalia > Microbiotheria > Microbiotheriidae > Dromiciops > Dromiciops gliroides. The sequence goes on along the minus strand of NC_057861.1, from coordinate 697,289,342 downwards.
AAACCCAATATTGCCAAAAGTAAACTCATGATCTTTCCCCCAAAATTCTCACCCCTTCCCAAACTTTCTACGGCTGTTGAGGTACCACCATCTATCTTCTGAGTCATCTAAGCTCATAACCTAGGTGTCATTCTCTACTTCTCACTCTCTCACCCTCCATAAACCATCTGTTGCCAAGGCCTGCTTATTGTACTTTCAAAACAACTTTCATATACAACCTCTTTCTTCTCTGATCCTGCCATCATCCTGGTGCAGTTCTTCATACCTTGGACTATTGCAGTAGCCTACTGTTGGTCTTCCTATCTCAGTATTTGTCCCATTCTAGCCCCATCCTCCAATGAGCTATCAAATTAATCTTCCTGAAGCACATCAGACTATCTCATTGCCCTCCTTCCCATTCAACAAACTCCAAGGGTTCCCTATCACTTCTTTTTTTTGTTTTGTTGTTGTTGTTTTTGCTGAGCAATGAGGGTTAAGTGACTTGCCCAGGGTCACACAGCTAGTAAGTGTCAAGTGTCTGAGCCTGGATTTGAACTCAGGTCCCCCTGAATCCAAGGCCAGGCTTTATCCACTGCACCACCCTAGCTGCCCCCCTATTACTTCAATATATAAATCCTCTTTTAGATGTTCAAAGCCCTTCATAACTTGCTCCTCCTGACCACCTTGCTCACTACCCACATACTCTGTAATCTAGTGACAAAGGTTCTTTTGTTTCTTCTTTTCACAAGACACTTTAACTTCTGACTCTGGACCATTTCATTGGCAATCTCCCATGCCCAGTATTCTTTCTGTCTTCATCTCTGCTTCATGGTTTCCCTGGCTTCCTTCAGGTCTCCTCTAAATATCTTCTTCCAGAAACCTTTCCCATGCCCCTTTCATGCCAGTGCCTTACTTCCATTGATTATCTCCAATGTACTTACATCACTTGTTTGTGAGGGACATACAAATGCTCCCAATGAAACAAAAATAGAAAGATTATCTTTCTACCATCATCTAGATCATAACAAGTATACACAGAAGAGGTCCATGCTGGAAGCAATATAATTTTGAGGGCATTGAAAGGATTGAAATTCTCAAGATACCAAAGGTTTAGAAAAAAATCAGACCTCATTATGCCCCCCAAAAGTGACTACTTCATTTTATTTTTATACAAATTTTATAAAAACAACGTATACACACATTAAGAACAACCTTAGTGAACAAATGAGAAAGAAATAGGCAGGTTTTACAACTAGTATTCCATAGGATATCCCATATTTATCATCACATAATTGACTGAAAGTTGTAGAAAGTCTAAGATTCCACATGCTTGTGGTTTGCTGTTGTTCGTTATGTCTTACTCTTTGTGACCACATTTGGGGTTTCTAGGCAAAGATACTGGAGTGGCTTGTCATTTACTTCTCCAGCTCATTTAAACAATTAGGAAACTGAGTCAAACATGGTTAAGTGGTTTGTTCAGGGTCACACAGCTAGTTAACTGTATGAGTCTGGATTTGAATTCAGGTCTTCCTGATTCCATACTCAATATTCTATTCACTGCAGCATCTAGCTGCTCCTATTTGCCATTACCACCCCAAAAAACATTTGATTTGGTAGAGCAAAATGCCACCATAAAGGCTCTCCTGCAATATATCACCCATCCATATGTCAAAGTCATGGAAAATTACTTGAAATGCACCAATATCTCTAACTTTGGGTCTTAGAGTAATAGATTGAGTTGGGAGGGACCTTAGAGGTCATCTAGTTCAAACTTTTCATTTTTCAGAGGTTGAGTGATTTGCCGTAAATTATAAAGGCATTGTCAGAGTCAGGATTTTAATCCAGTTCTTCTGACTTCCATGTCAGTGACCTTTCCCTTCAATACACATTCAATGACTCTTTGATTATTAATAGCCAATGAGGCAAGAAATAGAGAGATGAGTGCTAGCCAAAGTATTTCTCACTGTCACGAAGCATAACCATGATGGAGTCCAAATTGAAGGATTACCTAAAGATTTTTCTCTTTGAGGTTGACATTGTATTGATTCCATTAAGCCCTGGAACATCGAAGAGTCTCCTAAATGAGATTTATAATCACTCCAAAGAGTTAGATGTAACTATCCACATAGGAAAGTCCAAGTGACTGTTGTTGTAGTTCAGTAATTCAGTCATATATGACTTTGTGACCACATGGACCACAGCACTCCAAGCTCTTCTATCCTCCATTATCTCCCAAAGTCTGTCCAAGCTCATGTTCATTTGCTTCCATGACACTATCTACCCGTCTCATCCTCTGCCATTCTCTTTTCCTTTTGCCTTCAGTCTTTCAAACATCTGGGTCTTTTCCGAAGAGTCAAGTCTTTTCAGTATGAGGCCAATGTATTTTTTAATCATTAAAGTATTTTATTATCTTCCAGTTACATGTAAAGATAGTTTTCAACATTTGCTTTCATAGGATTTTTAGTTCTAAATTTTTCTCCCACCCTCCCTCCCCTGCTCCTCAAGATGGAAAGCAATATGATATAGGTTATATATGTACGATCACATTAAACATATTTCTGCATTAGTCATATTGTGAAAGAAGAAGCAGAACACAAGGGAAAAACCTCAAAAAAGAAAAAACAGACAAAACATAGAAACAGTATGGTTCAATTTCATTCAGAATCCACAGTTCTTTTTCTGGATGTGGAGAACATTTTCTATCATGAGTTCTTTTGAAATTGTTTTGGATCATTGCACTGCTGAGAAGACTCAAGTCTATCACAGTCGACCATCACACAATGTTGCTGTTACTGTGTACAATGTTCTCCTGGTTCTGCTCATATTGCTCAGCATCAGTTCATGTAAGTCCTTCCAGGTTTCTCTGAAATCCTCTTGCTCATCATTTCTTACAGCACAATAGTATTCCATTACATTCATATACCACAACTTGTTTAGCCATTCACCAATTGATGGGCATTCCCTTGATTTCCAATTCTTTGCCATTTTGTACACATGGGTCCTTTTCCTTCTTCTATGATATCTTTGGTATATAGTCCTGGTAGTGGTGTTACTGGGTCACAAAGGGTATGCACAGTCTCATACCCCTTTGTGGCCAATGTATTTAAGCTTCAGCTTCAGTATTCGACTTTCCAGTGAATAGTATGAGTTAATTTCTTTAAATATTGACTTATTGATTTCCTTTCTGTCCAAGGGACTCTCAAAGTCTCTCCAGCATCACGATTTGAAAGCATAGATTCTGCAGCTCTCATCTTTCTATATAGTCCAACTCTCACAGCCATACATTGCTACTGGAAAAACCCATTTATTGTTGTTCAGTCATTTTTAGTCATGTCCAACTCTTCTTTTACCCCATTTGGAGTTTTCATTGCAAAGATGAATTGCCATTTCCTTCTCCAGCTTATTTTACACACAAAGAACAGAGGCAAACAGGGTTAAGTGACTTGCCCAGGGTCAAACAGCTAGTGAGTGTCTGAGACTGGATTTGAACTCAGAAAAATGAGTCTTCCTGACTCTAGGCCTGACACTCTATTCACTGTGCCACCTAGCTGCCATATCCTTTCATAATATATGAACCTTTGTTGGCTAGGTAATATCTCTGTTCCTTAGCATGCTGTCCAGATTTTCCATAGCTTTCCTTCCAAGGAGCAAGTGTTTTTTAATTTCATGGATATAACCACCATCTGCAGTGATTTTTGAGCCCCAGAATATAAAATCTAGTATTGTTTCTATTTCCAGGAAGTGATGGGACCAGTTGACAAGATCTTAGGTTGGTTTTTTATGTTAAGCTTCAAACCAGCTTTACACTTTCCTCTTTTACCATCATCAAGAGGCTTCTTAATTCTTCACTTTATTCCATCTGAGTGGTATCATCTACATATATAAAATTGTTGATATTTTTCCCAGCAACCTTAATTACAGTTTTTGATTCATCCAGCCTGGCATTTCAAATGATGTATTCTGCTTATAAGTTAAATAAATAAGGTGATGATATACAGGTTTGTTGTACACCTTTTCTAATCTTAAACCAAATAACTGTTCTATGTTTTATTCTAGCTGCTGGTTCTTGGCCCTCACACAGGTTCCTCAGGAGACAAAATGATCTGATACTCCCATCTCTTTAAGGTCTTGCAACATTTTGTTCTGATGCCAATAGTTATAGGCTTTAGTGTAGTCAATGAAATAGAAGTGGATACTTTTCAGAAATTCCTTTGCTTTCTCCATAATCCAGGAAATGTTGCAATTTGGTCTCTAGTTCCTCTGACTCTTTTAAAAACCATCCTTCTCTTCTAAAGAATGTCTATTGTTCTAAGTGGGAAATATTGACATCTTATAGAGATGGTCCAATCAGTACCATGGACAGACACTGAGATAAGGACTGGTCCAGACATGAATCAGAAGAAAACACTGTATTGCTCAGGAAAATTGTGAAATTCTTTTATAACCCCAAATTTCTCCCTGAAACAAAGGTCCATCTGTTTAATATCAATATACTCCTGGTGAAGTTATGTGGCTGGGCACCATGCAATACCCTAGTCTCTGAAGATTTAAAAGTGTGGGGTCTCCCAAAGGGCAATATGGAAGTGCATGCTAGGCATGAGTAAAACTTCAATCTATTACTAAGGCATTTTGTGCAAGAAAAGTAGGGTAAGGGATGTCACCAGAGAGAGAAATATAGAACCAGAAAAAGAAGTGGGCAGGTCATATAGAAAGAGCAGTTCCCATATGACAAGAAAACAATGCCCTTCACCATCCTAGTTGCCTTCATCTGTATTTTTTTCTAGATTCTCAATACCTGTCCTAAAATGTGGTACCCAAACTTTAATATAATACCTCCTTCTAACCAAAGGAGATTATAATGGGACTCTCATTTCCTTATTCCTGGACAGCATTCTACCCAATTACATTAGTTTCTTTGGCAGCCATATCATAATATTGACTTAAATTGAGCTTGTAGTCCAATTATAATGTAGTCCAATATAACTCATGGCCTTTCCAGCTGGACTGCTTTCCAGTCATTCCCCAGTAAAATGTAAGCTCCTTGGGGTCAGAGTCCATCTCATTTTGGTTTTTGTATTCCTGTCATCTCACCTAGGGCAGTGCCTTGGCACACAGTAGGCAACTAATAAATGTTTGTTGAATTGAATGGAAATGAATGCCTCTTGCCTGTTTAGCAATTGTGGATGCTAAGAAAGCTGGACAATTCCTTCCAAAGTTTCCATCTTTTGGATTTGGCAACCAGTTCAAATATAAATTTAAACCACATTTGTTAAGTGCCTATTAGGTTCAAGGCACTGTATTATGTGCTGCTTTCTCCTTTTGGTCAGGATCAGGTCCAAAAATAGCATTTGCCTTCATCACTTCCTCAATCTTTTAAAGAATGAAACTGTGATTAAGGCAAAAAAAAAGAAGTAAGCAGTCCTTCTTCTCTTCCTCCTCTTCCTCCTCCTCCTCCTCCTCCTTCTCTTCCTCCTTCTCTATGTTCTTGTTTTTTCTTGTTGTTGTTGTTGTTCTTCTTCTCCTCCTCCTCCTCCTCCTCTTTGCTCTTCTTTTTCAAAAGAGAGTTTCTGTAAATGACTGAAGTTCTGCATATAGTTGAAGGTCCCAATCACTGTGTTATACCTCTTGTCATCTAATTTCTTCTTGTGGTTGTGTGTTCTTTCACATAAACCCGGCACAAAATAATTTGTTTCTTCCTCTGTTCACCTCCCCTAAATGCTCACTACCAGACTACTTACTCCTTCCTTTTCATGGCTTTCCTCACATTTCTTCACATTGAGCATATATATCTACCTGATACATAATGATACTCCTCCATATCTTTAATTTAATATATTCCCTCTGGGCAAAGTATCCCCTGGAATGACCATATTTCTATTATTAAATATCTCCCATATCTCAGCTTGCATTTACCTCCTTGCATTAAAAATTGTAGTTCAGGTTGCTTATCATCATTGAGACCAATTTGTTTATAATTATTGAGGCCATTATTGAGGTGGCACAGTAGATAGAATGCTGGACTTGGAGTCACAATAAACTGAGTTCAAATTCTGATTCAGACACTCATTAGCTGTATGATCCTGGGCAAGTCACAAAACCTCTTTCAGCCTTGGTTCCCTATTCTATAAATGGGGATAATTAGAACACTTATCTCATTGAGTGGTTGACAAATGATATAACATATGTAAAGTGTTTTGCCAACCTTTAAGTAGTATGTAAATGCTAGATATTGTTATTGACACTGGATGTTTTTGCAAAAGAATCTTAGACATAGATTTTAATCCTATTCCTTTTCTTGGGCATTGTCTTCTGTGACTTCCGGTCCTCCACCCTGATATTGTTGTCATATCTGTCACTTTTCTAATATCTGCCTTGGGAAATATTTGTAGTACCCCCTGCTCCCTCCACGACAAGAGAGAAGAAAGGACAGAGGAGTGTTAAAGATGCTGGAAACTTAAACAAGTAGAAGGACCCAGAGCAAGGATTAGGATACCATTTTACATATATAAGGAACTTCAGCTTTCCCACTTCCTTTAAAAAGATAAGGGCACAACCAAAAAAAAAAAAAAGATAAGGAAACCTGAGTTTGACAGCATGATCAGGTGACCAAGCTAGAAAACAGCCCTTCTGCCCCTTGGGGCTAAGATGTTCTATCAGACTCCTGCATAGGAGACTATGATTACAGAATACAGTTCTTTCCCATGGCCAAAGGGAAAATCCTTGCCTTCTCAGGCTTACAAAAGCTTTATTAAATTTTAGTTCCTGAGCCCAAGGATCCTGAAAACTACCCCCACCACGACAGATTTATTTAAACCTTCTAGGGCTTCAGTATTTCTCCTTATACATGTGTTACACAAGAATCTCAGAAGCATGACAAGCCCCTCTAGTCTTCCACATTGATGCCAGAGTAAGTTTCCTAAGATGTTAGCTCTGATCTCATCATCCCACCACTCAAAACCCTTTCCATGGCTGGCATAATAGAAAGAATACTGGATTTGGAGTCAAAGGCTCTGGGTTCAAATCAGGGTTAGGTAAATGTTTAGCAAAGAGCTCTCTGGAGAAAAAATGTGTTCAAGACATACTTTTTGTTTGTTGGTTGGTTTTTTGGTTTTTTTGTGAGGCAATTGGGGTTAAGTGACTTGCCCAGGGGTCACACAGCTAGTAAGTGTCAAGTGTCTGAGGCTGGATTTTGAACTCAGGTGCTCCTGAATCCAGGGCTGGTGATCTATCCACTGTGCCACCTAGCTGCCCCTGCAAGACATACTTTTTTCTTTTTTTTCTTTCTTTCTTTTTTCTTTTTTTTTTGTTGTTTTTTATTTGTTTTTGATGAGGCAATTGGGGTTGAGTGACTTGCCCAGGGTCACACAGATAGCAATTGTCAAGAAGACATACTTTTACGTTTAATCTGAATCATTAATATTTTTTCCATCACCTTCCTAAGTTTATACAATCAACAGAACAACAAATCAAGTCTCTATTTGTAGCATCGGTTTTCTAGGTATAAGCACTCACAACGAAATTTAACAATTGGCTCTTGTAAGTGGTTTGAGCTAGTTTGAATCCTTGCTCAGCCACTTACTACCTGAACGACATAAAAGAATAACTTGACAGCTGTCTTCAAATACTTCAGTGCGCCTAGTAACTATGCCTGGCCCTCTAAGTATTGAACATTTTTTATGAATAATATGATTTGGCAGCCAAGAAATCTCAGGCAATCTTGGGAGTGGGGTGGGCATTAAGAGAAACACAGCATCCAGGAATAAGGAGGTGATGGATACACTGCACTTTGGTCAGACTACACTTGAAGTATTGTGTTCAGTCCTAGGCACCAAAGCTTAGAAAAAGCATTGCTCATCTGGAAAGGCTTCAGAATGATGAAGGGCTTCAAGCTGAGGCTCTAGAAAAGAGAAAACCCAGGAGGAACTTGATAGCTCTTGTCAAACATTTTAAAGGTTTTTATGTGAAACAGGATTAGATGTTGTCTTTTTGGTCCCAAGGGCAGATAGGAGCAATGGTTAAAGTTATAAAGAGGCAACTTTTGACTTGATGAAAATACATTTTCCTCACAATCAGAGTAATAAGAGCTAATTATAGCTGGCATCTATAGAGCACATTAAGGTTTGGAAAGCACTTTCCAAATATCATCTCATTTTTATAATCACAAACAACCTTAGCTAGTAGGTGATATTATGACCCCCATTTTAGAGATGAAGAAACTGAAGCAGGTAGAGTTTAAGTCACTTGACCAGGTACAGCTAAGCAAGTGCCTGAGTCAGGATTTGAACTCAGGTCTTCTAGACTCTAACTCTAACCAGAGCACCACTTACAAGTCTTTGTATCCAGAGTAAGATGGGTTATCTAAGAAGATTATGGGTTCTCCCTCACCTGTGATATTTAGAAAAAGACTGGATGATCATTTATTGGGAGTATTGTAGTAGGTAATTTTTAAAGATATGAATTGGATCAGTTAGCCATTGAGGTATCTTCCATCTTTGAGATTCAGTGTCCTTAAGCAAGTCTCTTAACCTTGTTGGGACCCCATTTCCTCATCTACAAAATAGGGGACCAGGAATGGATGGCCGGTAACGTCCCATTTAATTCTTTCTTTCTTTCTTTTTTTTGGTGAGGCAATTGAGGTTAAGTGACTTGCCCAGGGTCACAGAGCTAATAAGTGTTAAGTGTCTGAGGCCAGATTTGAAATCAGGTGCTCCTGAGTCCAGGCTGGTGCTCTATCCACTGCGCCACCTAGCTGCCCCATCCTGTTTAATTCTAACTCTATTATCCTATGACCCATTGTTAAGGTCCTGACTTCTGATCCTGGTATTCAGCACCTTCAACAATCTGGATCTGACATATATTCCAAAACTTACTTCATACATACCACTATAAACTGGATTTCTTGCTGCACCCTACACGTGTTCAGTCCATTCCCATCTCTGTACCTTTGCCCATGCTCTTCCTGAAGTACCCTCTGCACAATCTCTACCTGTTGAAACCCTAACTACCCTTCAAGATGTCAAATACTATCCCCTTCCCACCTATAAAGCCTTTTAAAACCCCCACACCACGATGATTTCTCACTTCTCTGGACTTCTAGTGTTTTATAATCCCTTATTAAGCATCGAACCTCTTTAAATTCTAACTTATATTAATGTTACTTGTGCATCCCTTATTGTCACTACTAAATTATGAGCCCCTCAGGCAACGAGAGCATGTATGTACTTTATATTTCTCTTCTGGTATCTAGTATAATGAATTGTGCATTGGAATGCTTAAGAAATCTTTGCTGATTTAATTCCTTAATTAAGACATTTGATGGAAATGATTCCACATCATTAAGAATAGCTCTTCTTTGAAGATATAGTCTTGGGGGTCCTGGATTCAGGAGGACCTGAGTTCAAATCCAACCTCAGACACTTGACACTTACTAGCTGTATGACCTGGGCAAGTCACTTAACCCTCATTGCCCCGCAAAAATAAATAAATAAATAAATGAAGATATAGTCTTGCACTGTTAACTGTCATGAGGTATAGTTCTAGGGACTCGTGTTCTTACCTGGACTAGCTCTGGTTGCTTATGTTTTTTGCTGTTCAGTTGTAAACTGATTGTGACTCCATTTAGAGTTTTCTTCGCAAAGATACTGGAGTGGTTTGCCATTTCCTTCTCCAGCTCATTTTACAGATGAGAGGAACTGAGGCAAACAAGGTTAAGTGATTTGCCCAGGGTCACATGGCTAGTAAGTTTTCTGAGGCCAGATTTGAACTCAGGCCTGGTGCTCTATCCATTGTACCACTTAGCTGCCCTAGTCTGCAGAAAACTATCAATGACTCTGTTAAGGGCTAAAATTCTAGCTAAACTGTCTAAAATATCTAATGAGTGGTCGCCAATAAATATAAGCTTTAGCAAGAGTTAGACTTTTAAGCATTTATTAAGGAGAATAAGAATTTGGTAAAGAGAGAGAAAAAGGCCTAGATTTCTATCTATTAAAGGAGAGCACATTTCTAGCTCCCTTCTCCACCAGAGTCCAGAGGAAAAGAGAGCGAGACTGAGCGCCAGTCTCTTCCTTCCTCCTCCCACTAGTCTGCGTCACTTCCTGATGCCTGGTCTTGCCCTCAAAGACCTTCGCTTCATGGGCAGAACTCTTCTACAGTAAGTATCCAGCAGGTGGCGTTATTCCAATCGTTCAACTCCCCATTGCCTCTAGGACACAACACAAACTCCTCAGTCTAGCATTTAAGGCCTTCCAGGGTTTGGCTCCCACCTACCATTCCAGCCTTGAGTCATACCACTCTCCTCCCAAACTCTATGTTGTTGAACTGATGATCTATCTCTTAGGCCATCACCTGAGTTTGAAACATCTCCTACCTCCATTCACTCACCCAAGGAGCACCTATTCCTGCCTCTCAGAAGCCCTGTTTTCTCTCTAGCCTCAGCTCACATACTACCTCTCATGAAGCTTCCTCTGACCCTCTAGTTGTACTGCTCTCCCCTCCTCAATTTTCCTTATATTCTGGGGTGCCCCCTCCCTCCAGAATGTAAGCTGCTTAGAGGCCTGGAATACAGAATTTAAAATTTTGATCTTTGTATTCCCAGTGCCTGGTACAGTTCCCAGCACAGAGAATGTACTTAATCAGTCATGCGAATGCCAGGTCATCTCTCCACCACCTCTCCACAAGGTGACTGTGTAGCTTCCCCGTAGCGATGCCTCTCCTCCACCTTGGGGCCTCCCGCTCCTATTCCTCACCAGGGCCTGACAGCAAGGGTGATCTCATAGATGGTGCAATTACAAGTTGGAAAGTGTGGAACAACACAAGAAACCAATTTTTTACTCCATTTATGGAAAAATAAAAGATGTTTGAAGTCCAGCCTGCCTTTGGCTTCCATCCCCCTTGCTACGTCTGAAGCTGTTTGTGTTTCTTTAGTTGGATGGTAGTCAGTAGTCCAACCCAGAGCTGCAAACAGCTCAGAGCTCCCAATTTCCGATGATGTCAGTGGACGCCTGCCTCTACCTGGTTCTAGAGTTAATGGGTTTCATTAGGTTTTGCAAAAATGCAAATAGAAATCCAGGTTGGGTTACAGTGTGATGGCTCCAGACATTCATACCCAAAGCCCTCAAAGCTCCCAGTGTAATTCAGGGGGCTGCTCCAGTTGGACCTCCCAGATGTCCCATTGCAGCACTCCTGGCTAGTGGAAAATGGCTTTAACCTTTGAACCTGATTCAGAAACAGAGTTTGGTCTGGCTTGACTCATCTGTGGCCAGCCTCAAGTGGTCATCCGCTGTCAAGGAAAGGTTGGCTTGGTGAGCTAGAGACCATTGAATGAACACTGGAGTGTATGTCCAGATCTGGGCTAGACATTGGGGTAGACTTGGGTGAAAAGTCCTAGACTCTCCCCTCAAGGAGCTCACAATCTATGTGAGCAGACTAAATGCATCCAACTTGATAAACATTTATTACCCACTACATACAAAGCTCTGTTGTAGATAGAAGGAAAAATAAGACAAATTTCCTGCCCTCAAGGAATTTCCAGTCTAGTAGCCCATATGCACTTACAAAGGCAGAAGAGGTAGAACAGACCACACAATTACCCAGTTCTGACATCACAGAGCTGGAAAGGGCCTGAGAATTTATCTGGCCTAACCCCATATTTTCCAGATGAGGACTCTGATACCTGGAGAAGTGAAATGCTGAGTCCAAAGTCAGATGGGTCGTTTTAATGGCTGAGCTGGGATGAGAGCCCAGGCCTCCTGACTGCTATCTTTCCATCACCTTGTGAGGGACACACATCTATAGCCCATTTATAGACACTGGATTATTCTATAAAAGTAGAAAAAACAATTTATCCAAAGAAACTTACTGAAGAAAAATCTGCCCTCTTTGCATTATGATGGATTATAAATACAAACCAGTCTCCCACTTTGTCTTTTATAACTGTTTGGAGCACCTCTCCCATCCCTTAAATGAACACCAGCCCACTAATTCTCAATAAAAAAGAGTTTATGAAGCTCACAAGAACCATTTAAAGATGATCAACTAGTTAGTTACTTAGGTTGGAGAAGAAGTATTTCTATCTGTATAATACTATGTAACCATAAGATCTTTAGGGAATATCAAAATGCTGAAGGGATAAAAATGAAAGAATGCATGAGGGTGAAGCTATTCATCTTCTTAATCACTTGGCTCCAAGTTGGATCATCGCTGATTCCTCTCTCATACCCCATCAGAGTCATAACTAAGGCATGACAACTAGGGCTTTGTCCCGGGGCACCAAAATGCAGAGGGTGCTGAGGATGCGCTTCTGATCAAGCACTGCACTTGATTGGAGGGAAAATACCTTAGAGTGGGTCAGTACCTCTAGCTAGCCTAGTCCTACCTTGCTCCTTTCTTCAGAACAACCACTATCACCCACAACACCAGACATTTATTTAGCACTTACTCTGTCAGGTATTGTACTAAACCTGGGGATACAAATAGAGAGAAAAGATGGTCTTTGCCCTCACGGAGCTTTTTAATATATATATATATATATATATATATGCATATATATATACATATATATAATATACATACACACATACATACATATCTATCTACCTATATCTATATCTATCTATCTATCTATATCTATATTTATTTTTTTGGTGGGGCAATGAGGGTTAAGTGACTTGCCCAGGGTCACACAGCTAGTAAGTGTCAAGTGTCTTAGGCTGGATTTGAACTCAGGTCCTCCTCAATCCAGGGCCGGGGCTTTATCCACTACACCACCTAGCTGCCCCCAAGGAGCTTATATACTAATGGGGGAAGACGGCACATAAAAGATAAGTTAAAAGAATTCACAGTGGCTAAGTCCAGAGGTGCAGGGATGGCTGCTGGCCCTTGCCTAGAATAGAGGTTCCAGGAAGCTCTCACAATGGACAGAAGGAATGAGCAGGAACAGGGTGAAGAGGCAGCTGAGGAGTAGCAACACAGTCCAGAGACAGAAGGAATCCCCCAATGTCTTGTGGTTCCTTCTCTCCTGAGGTCCATCCATGGCATTTCCCCAGGCTTCCCTCAACTGAACTTGCTTTACAAAGCTTGTCTGAGGATATCCTTCATGCCACTGGCCTCACATGTGTCCTCGTGGTATCGTTTCCAGGCACCAGAGCTTCTGGTTTTCATGGTGCTTGCTCCCCATAGCCAAGAAATTGCCAAAGACATGGATGATTCTACCTTGACACTGATTCTCACATTCATTTCTTCCATTCTGCTCCCACTCCCACCACTCTGGCTTTGGTCCTTGTTACTGCTTCCCTGGACTACTCCGATGCTCTCTTAACTGGTCTCTGCTCCTTTCCATCTACCTGACACACTGCTAGAGTAATTTCTCTAAAGACTAAGAGTGATCACGTCATTTCCTTGCTCTGAATAAAGTCCAACCTTCCCAGCCTGACTCTCATGAACTTCTAAAACCTGTCATTAGCCTGATCTCTCATTGCTTCCCCATTGCATGCCCCAGTTAAACTGCAGTAATGGCTCTTCCCTGAAGCTGCCCTCCAGAAGTCAGTCAAGACCTGGATGATTTTACCTGTTAGGGACGTAGTAGAACAGATTCTCATTGTGATTAGACGCTGTTACTAGGTGATTGTGGAGGTCCTTCCAACCCTGGGATTCTATGAATCTGATCTTCAAATTCCTTCTAAGTTGCTAAGGGCTGATAATGGCTTAATATGTTGGCCACTCCAGGGACTTTGTGGAGGCTGAATGCCTTAACTCAAAGAAATGATTCTCTAATGGTGGAAATTTCATACAAGAAGGCAAGAATATTTTGAGTTGGGGGTGGGTTGTGGTGGGCTTTTCCTTGCCCCTTAAATGACACCACAGCAATGGGGGCTTACTTTACCTCTCCCAAAGGCGAGCCTTAAGTGAGGTCAGAGGACACTCATGAGCTCTCTTTTGGTTCGGGAACCTGAAGGAATCCAGGAGGTGGAAATGAAACCTATTAGTTTATGGGATGATTATGTGTTTCCCTCAATTGAATTAATAGAGTTCACTAGAAAATGAAGCATGAAATTTGTTTCCGGAAAAGAGATGAAAAAGTAAATATTGATTCCCAGGGGGTTATGCATCTACCCCCTTCCCTCCCCACCCCCCAGAATCCCAACCCACCTTCATAGCATTTGTTTCCAATTCTCCATTCCAACCTCTCCCCGCTTCTTTTCTCTCTCTCTTTCTCTAAGAAGGACCTTGGAGATGGGCCAAATGCTGTTTCTGTAATTCTTTCCCCATTAATAAATAATTTCCCCTTGTAGTTGAGGTTTCATAACACAATTGCAGGAGACATTTCCAGTGAGCAAGTGAGGCCCATTTTTCTACCAATTTGATTCAGCTCAAATCAACATTTATTAAGCACCTACTGTGTACAAAACCCTGTTCTAGGTACTGAGGATAGAAAGACAGGAAGGAAACAGTACTTGTCCTCAGGGGACTTATATTTACTGGGTTGAGGGAGCAGTAGATACAACATGTAAATAAATATACAATATGCAAAAGTTGATCGAAATTTTTCAATTTCAAGAGGGAGAGAGTGTGCTAATAACTGGACTGAATCAGGGCAATTCTCATGTGTGAGGGGGCATCTGATGTGTGTTTTGAAAGATACTAGAGCTTATATAAGGTAGTTGGAGTCTTCTGAGGAAAAAGTCATCAACATCCCCCAAGCACCTCCCTTCTTGTCTGGGGGATGCCAGAGTGGGTGAAGGCACCGTCTCTGTCAGATGACTGGATGAAGTGAGCCCAGATGACAACTTGAGCCAGCCCCTCCTTACACTGCCTGTCACAAAGGCCTACAGGGGCCTAGGGCCTAGACAGGGCCTCTCCTGGGGTGATGCCGGGAAGACGAGGCACAGGACAGGCAAGGACACGCCCTGATCCCGTCAAACCTGCCAGCAAGGAATGCTGAGGAGGAAGCCAAGAAGGAAGAGATGAAAGTTTAAGGCAACAATGGTGGTTGTCTAGAGAGCGGGTTTCTTTCTTCCCCAGCTTGATCGACATAGCATGACTAAAGAGCTGAATATGAGGCTAATTAAAACAAACAGTGCATTTCACCAAATGTATTATGGAGCAAAATGTTATTTTCCCAGGAGCTTGTTCTATGAGCATCATGGACTGGACTGAGAACCATTGGCATGTCAATCACTCGCAGGCTATTTTTCTAACCTTGTGTGTGTGTGTGTGTGTGTGTGTGTGTGTGTGTGTGTGTGTGTATTACAATTATATATATATAGAGAGAGATAGGGAAGGAGATAACGGCACAGATGCTTTACAGAATCCATCCTCTCTGTTGATTGGAGTCTATTTGTAACGGCTGAGCCTGGCCAAGGTTGCATGAGAGCTGCCCTTATGTAGGGGGTGGGGGAAGGAGAGAGAGAGACAGAGAGAGAGAGAGAGAGAGAGAGAGAGAGAGAGAGAGAGAGAGAGACAGAGAGAGAGAGAGAGACAGAGACAGAGAGAGACAGAGAGAGACAGAGAGAGAGAGAGAGAGAGAGACAGAGAGAGAGAGAGACAGAGAGAGAGAGAGAGAGAGAGAACCAGACAGAGAAAGAGACAGAGACATAGAGAGAGAAACACAGAGAGAGATGGAAGGAGGGAAAGGCAAAGGAAGAGAGAGATACAGAGAGATAGCCATAGAGACAGAGGGATAGAGATGGAGGAAATGGAGGGAGAGAGGGAGAGAGAAACAGAAGCAGAGAGAGACAGAGGCAAAGATGGAGAGAGACAGAGACAGAGAAAAAAAAAAGAGACATAAACTGACAAGAGTCAGAGACAGAAAGATGTTTTGTAACTGGTGAGCACTGCCTAGAGACCTGTTTTGAGGACCATGGGGAAAACAGACACCAGTTTTATGTCTGTCTGGCCACTATGTTCCTTTTCATTCACACCATCACAGAATCATTGGGGGATAATTAGGCAGTGCACTGGATAAAACACTGGCCCAGGAGTTAGGAGAATCTGAGTTCAAATCTCACCACAGACAATGACAGGCTATATGACCCTGGACAATTCACTTAACCCCAATTACCTTAAAACATCTGGGGCCATCTCCAGTCATCGTGATGTGTATATCTTGCCACTGGACCCAGATGGCTCTGGGGGAGAAAGTGAAGTTGGTGACCTTGCACAGTCCTCCCTCACACTCAAATCCAATTCACTGCAAATCATGATATCACCCCAATGTCATGGCCCTCTTTGAGAAGGAAGGACAAAAAACAACAATCACAGGATCATTGATTTAAAATCCGCAGGGACCTTAGAAGCCACCTACCCTGGGGGCAGCTAGGTGGTGCAGTGGATAAAGCACTGGCCCTGGATTCAGGAGGACCTGAGTTTAAATCTGGCTTCAGACACTTGACACTTACTAGCTGTATGACCCTAGGCAAGTCACTTAACCCTCATTGCCCTGCAAAAAAACCGCAAACAAACAAACAAGCAAAAAAAGCCATCTAGCCCAACCCTCTCATTTTGTGGATGAGTAAATGGAAGCTCCAAGAAGTCAGTGACTTGCATTTATATAATACTTAAAGGTTTGCACAAATCTTTACAAATATTACTTCATTTTATCCTTAGAACAAGCCTGGGAAATAGGCACTATTATTATCCCCATTTTAGAGATGAGGAAACTGAGGCAGACAGAGATTAAGGGACTTCCCTAGGTCACACAGCTAGTAAGTTTTGGAGACTAGATTCAAATTCAGGTCTTCCTGACTCCAGATACTGCTCTGTCCCTTCCATCATCTAGCTGCCTTATATTTTTGTGTAGTTCCAAACATCTATACAAAGGAAATACAAAGTAATATGAGAAGTTCTGGGTGGGGGGAGGCTCTTCAACATGGGAAATTGGAAAACAAACCAAAAAGAGCAACTTCATATTTCTTTTGTTTCTATATCTACTATCACCCTAGTCCAGCCCCACTGACCGGTGTGTAATCTAGTCTGCCACAGCCATGCCCAAATGCCCTTCTGTTGCCTTGAAGCTGTAGTTCCATCCTAGACAGGGTAGCCCCAAAATAAGAGTGACTGAACCTGCTCTTTTTCTTTTCTTTTTCTTCTTTCTTTCTTTCTTTCTTTTAGCGGGGCAATGAGGGTTAAGTGACTTGCCCAGAGTCACACACCTAGTAAGTGTCAAGTGTCTGAGACGAGATTTGAACTCAGGTCCTTCTGAATCCAGGGCTGGTGCTTTATGCACTGTGCCACCTAGCTGCCCCCACAGAAGTTAATTTTCAGAGGTATTGGAGTTGGAAGGTTCCTTAGAGATCAGCTTGTCCAACCTCCTCATTTTACATTGAAGCAGTTGGTGGCATAGTAGATAGAGCTCTGGGCCTGGAATCAGGAAGACCTGAGTTCAAATCAGGCCTCAGATGCTTGCTAGCTGTGTGACCCTGGACGAGTCACTTACTCCATCAAATTCAGTTCCCTTATCTGTAAAATTGGGAAAATAATAGCACTTACCGCTAATGGTTGATGTGAGGCTTGAATGTGATAACATGTAAAATACTTCATAAACCTTAAAGTGTGATATAAACCCCAGCTATTATTGTTATTAATGAAAGCATGGACCCAGATGAGAAGATAAACTTCTCCTTGAGAGAGTTGAGGGAAGGCATTTTAGGACAGGAGAGACCTAACTCCGGAACAGCTAGTGGAGAGAAGACAAGGGGGGAATTTTATTTAGTTGGGTGAGTGAGATGCCTTTACATAGTACCACTCCTGGGGGGCAGGTAGGTGGACCTACCTCCTGAAGCCTTCAGCTGATCCTAGCTTTGGGGAGGGAGGGAAGGGGAGAAATGGGAGCAGATAGGTACTTAGCTGAAGGCTTCAGGATCAAGTTATTCTATCTGGGCTAAACTAACTGCCATGCTGCTAACTCAAGTCTTGACTGACACCATCCCCCTCAACCTCCTTTCCCTTGTAATTGAAGGGCCAAACTCCTACCATTGCTTCCTTTATATAGAGCAGAAGCTGGACTCTCAGCTTACTGTACTTTGCATCTGCTTTTCTGCCTGGTTTTGACTCCATAGAACAAGATGCTCCCTTGTCAGGTACCCCCCTCCCCTGCGTCTGTACTGCTCCCATCCCCCACCTCAACTTTGCTACCTCCTTTTATATGTTGTCTTCCCCTTTAGATTGTAAACTCCTTGAGGGCAAGGACTGTCTTTCTTTTTTTTTTTTGTGGGGGCAATTAGAGTTAAGTGATTTGCCCAAGGTCACACAGCTAGTAAGTGTCAAGTGTCTAAGGCCAGATTTTAACTCAGGTCCTCCTGAATTCAGGACCCGTGCTTTATCCACTGTGCCACCTAGCTGCCTAGGACTGTGTTTCTTTAATAAAAATATGATTAATAAAACTGTATCATAGCATTTAGCACAGTGCCTGGCATTTAGTAGGTAATTAACAAATCCTCATTGAATTGGATTGGATTGGGTTGGATATGACACAGTTACCACAGACAGGGAATCGGGGAATCAGGGAATTGAGCTATGAGGAAGCAATACTTGTTGCTAATTATCTGAATGAAGACCTACCTCTTTCTCACTCTGGTTTGTTGTTGTTCAGTCATTCCAGTCATGTTTGACTCTTCATGACCCCACTGAGGGTTTTCTTGGCAAAGATATTAGAGTATTTTGTAATTTCCTTCCCCAGATCATTTTATAGATGAGGAACTATGGTAAACAAGGTTAAGTGACTTGCTCAGGGTCATACAGCTAGTAAGTGTCTAAGGCCAGATTTGACCTCAGGAAGATGAATTTTCCTGACTTTAGTCCTGGTCCCCTATCCACTGTACCACTTCCCACTCTGGTAGGAGACATATAAAAGCAAGGAAAACCTAAGTCTCTGGGTTGGCATGCTTAATAAATTCTTTTTTCTTTCCTTCCTTCCTTCCTTCCTTCCTCCCTGTCTCTCCCTCTCTCCTCCTCCCCCACCCCCCTCTCTCTCTTCATTCACACTATAATCCACCAGAAGTCTTGATCATAGAAGGCTTGGTAAGGATGACTCCATCCTACACAACTGGCATCAGCTATGTCCTTAATAACAACTTCTGAACTTTTCCTTATTCTCTTGAGTATGGCTTTGTCAGCTTTAATGGGACCCACTTATTCCTTGCTTAAAATCATGCACTGGCTCAGGGTCACACAGCTACACATATTAGCTTTTAACAAACGGCTTGCTGACTCTCCTCCAAATTTTTGACTCATGCTTTTCTTCCTGCCTAGAAAGTTTTCCACACTCCTCTTTGCCAATCTAAGTGCTTCTTGTCTGTCAGGTTTCACCTTCTCCGTGAAGCTGGGACTGACTTTTATTGGCAGATTGAGTCTATCTAATGGTCTATGGGCTGTGATTTTTGAGGGGCCAGGAAGAACCGCTTTTCCAAAGGAATAACTCCTCCTTCTGCTGATCCCTGAAGTGATGTATCTATGGCTTTCACTTCCATTCACTTAAGGATTCATCTCCTACTAAAATGGAATGAATCCCTGGGGGTTGGTAGAGGAGACAAGGGTTGGTCCTACTTTGCGCTGTTATTAGTTATTTATTCCTCAGGGTAAAAGAAATGATTAGATATTTTCCTGAAAGGTTTGCTAGGAGGTAGTGTGGGGAGTTTGAGGAGAAGGGCATCTATGAATGAGGATGGGGTGTGGGTACCACTGAGTGGAGAAAAAGGCTCATAATGGATAGCCTGGGAACACCAAATACAAACTTGATTTGACCAATTTATAATTTTAAGTAGAGTTGGCCCTACATGAAGATTTCTCTCTTCTGGAAACTCCCCTGCCAGTTAAGTCTGAGCTACATATTGGGAATTTGACCATAGAATTTAGAACTGGAAAGACTCTATTGAGATCCAAAAGTCCAGCCCATTCATTTTTTTGGGGGGGGCAGCAATGGGGGTTAAGTGACTTGCCTAGGGTGACACAGCTAATAAGTGTCAAGTATCTGAGGTCAGATTTGAACTCAGGTCCTCCAGGGCCAGTGCTTTATCCACTGCACCCCCTAGCTGTCCCCCCAGCTCATTCATTTTATAAAAGAGGGTACCATGGCCCAGAGAGGTTAAGCCACTTGCCTAAGGTCATGCAGAGAGCAGAATAAAGATTCAACCTTAAGTCCTCTGATACCAAATCCAAGGCTCTTGCTGCTGTAATAGGATGCCCTTCATATTTCCTCAGAGTGAGCTCAAAATTGGCCCAAACTAAAAACAGTTTGTAATAATAATAATGATCACTGGCACAGCTAGGTGGCTCAGTGTATAGAGTTCTGGGCCTGGAGTCAGGAAGAATCCTTTTCCTAAGTTCAAATCCAGCCTCAGATACTTTCTAGCTGTGTGATCTGGGTTAAGTCACTCAACCCTGTTTGCCTCAGTTCCTCATCTGTAAAATGAGCTGGAGAAGGAAATAGCAAACTACTCCAGTATCTTTGCCAAGAAAAATCCAAATGGGGTCATGAAGAGTCAGACACAACTGGAAAACAACTGGACAATAACAACAAAAATTGCTTATAACAACAACAGCAATCATTGACATAATTCTTTATGGTTTGCTTTAAAGCCCTTTACATATGTTACCTCTTTTGATTCTCACAACAACCCTGTGACAATAGCACCTATTATCACTCTTTTTTTTTCACTCTTTTTTTATAAACAAGAAAACTGAGGCAAGAGAGAGGTCAAGTGATTTGCCCAGGATTACACAACTAATAAATGTCTGAGGTGGAATTCAAACTCTGGATTCAGTACTAGGCACTGTAAGGTCTAGCCACCCTGTAAGCCTGTGGTTCTGCCAAATTTTTTCCCTTCTAGGACAAAGAAAAATTTTCAATCTCTGAAGAATTTATTTTTGTCCATATTTTCTTTTTTTTACTATAAATTTGACAATCCAAAAAAACCAAAACCAAAACCAAACCATGAACATTTCCATTTCCAAAGAGGAAGAAAACAGCTAATATGTGTAACCATGAAACTTTATTGTGTATTACTGATTCATTTTTAAAAAGAATATATTAAGTTTATCAGGGTATTACCAGCATTTCTGTGTCCCCTTCTGAATTTCTTTTTAAATGTTTTCTTCTCTTTTTAAAATATTTCACTCATGCTCATTTAAAAAACAAACATTTTCTATCACTCTCCACCATTTCTCCCTTAACTCTTCTCTCCTCCTCCCCCAAACTCTCCCTTGTAACAAATAAATAGAGCCAAGAAAAGCAGATTCTTACACTGGTCATGTCTGAAAAATGTCTCAGCCTGCACCTTTAGTTCATCACCCCTCTTTTCCCCATTAAAACTCCTTTATTTAAAGTTTTGAGTTCCAAATTTTATCCCTCCTTCCCTCCCCTCCCTCCTTCCTGAGGCAGTAAGCAATCAGATATAACTTATAGATGTGCAATTATGTAAAACATTACCATATTAGCCATTTTGTGTAAGAAAACTTGAATAAAAGAAAAAAATGAAAGAGTGAAAAATAGCATGCTTCAGTCTGTGTTCAATCAATATCAGTTCTTTCTTTGGAGGTGGATAGTATGCTTCATCATTAGTCCTTTGGGATTGTCTTGGATCATTGTATTGCTAAGAATAGTTAAGTCATTCACAATTCTTCAAACAATATTGCTGTCTCTGTGTACAATGTTCTTTTGGTTTTGCTCACTTCATCATACATCAGTTCATACAAGTCTTTCCAGGTCTTTCTGAAATTATGCTGCTTGTCATTTCTTATAGCACAATATTCCATCATCATCATATACCATAGCTTGTTTAGCCATTCTCCAATTCATGTACATTTCTTTGATTTCCAATTTGCAGCCATCACAAAAAGAGCTGCTAGAAATATTTTTGTACAAATAAGTCTTTCACTCTTTTTTCATCGCCTCTTTTTTTGAAAGGTGAGAAGCATGCTTTGTTATCAGTCATCTAGAGTTGAGAATAATAATTGTTTTGACCAGAGTTCTCAAGTCTTTCAATGTCATCTTCCATTTGTAGCTCTTAAAAAGCTCTGGACATCTTCATGCCATCCTCATTCTGTCTCATGAATCAGGCATCTCTCCCCTCAGTGTTCTAAAGATGCCCCTGAGGGGTTGAGGGAATCTTGTTAATGCTCTAAAGCTCACAAGCCCCCATTCTAGTATAATGTCATCAGTGGCAACCAATAGTGATTAGTGCCCCAGTTTCATTTAAACAGTTGTCCATTTATTGTTTACATTTATTTACAAAGGTATAGCTTGAACCGATGTTAGAGCATTTCCCCTGATTGGGATGGGATGCAACCATCTCCCATCTATCACCTCAGTGTCTACACTTAAAAAGTTTGTTGGAAAGCACTTGCTCCACCCAAGTTCACTTTCAAATGCAAAGTAAGCAGATGAATACATCCAAATCTCTGTTGCCACTGGGCTGGATCAATTAGGTAACATTTCAAGGTTCCAGCTGCTGCCTCTCCTATGCTCAGCCTCTTGCAAATCCAGTGTGAGCTCTGATGTTTTTTATTCAGACTCAGTCAAAGGATGTAATTTTTTGGAAGCCCGCTCCATCAGCAAATGCAAAAACTATTAACCTGCCCTCATACCGTGCCGAGCCTGGAACATCTAGCACACTGATTCATGCCAGGGTACAAACTGGCAAGTACCACAATGACATATCACATTCATTAACATGTAAGGCTATTCAGAGGACAAACTACACACAAGAAGGAATTTTTTAAAATCATGAGAATATGGTCTTTGGAAGGATGTGACATTTATCTGCAGATTTCTGGTTTATTATTTCTTTCCATTATTATTAATAATAATTATAGCTAGCATTTATGCAGTGTCTCGAGGTTTACAAAGCACCTTGCAAATATCGTATTCTATCCTCCCAACAACCATGGGAGGGAGTAGTTATTATTATCCCTTTTTTACAGATGAGGAAACAGAGGTAGACAGGGGTTAAGTGACTTGCCTTGGGTCACACATCTAGGAAGTATCTGAGGCAGGATTTGAACTTAGATCTTCCTGACTCAGGTCCAGCACTCTATCCACTGCATACCTAGCTGTTGTACATCTAGCCTTCTAATGCTGTATCTCACTTAGAAGCTCCAAATCCATCTTTTCCCCAATCAGTCAGTGAGCACTGATCAGGTATCCAACTAGGAACTCTGGGGGGAATCTCTGTCCTGAAGGAAATGTCTCTTCCCAAAATCAACCTGTAATTAAACAATGCAGATACTTCACACATACATGGTGGAAAGCATTTCACAATTATGCAATAAAAGTATGTTGGGATTTTTTAGCAAATGTAACAAAATAGGGCTCTTCAGATCCACAGTCAGTCAAGCTAAAATTCAGGAGCTCAGTCCTTGCTAGGGGTTGTGGGTGCACAAATATTCTGCCATCAAAGCTTCTGAGGACGGGGGCTATTTATTCCATTTCTTAATTCAACAAATGCTTATTAATTACTACATAATAGGTGAACGTAGAGAAATGTATGTTCAAGGTGGTGCACAGACAGAAATGGAAAGAAGCAAGATCCCCGTCCTCAAGGAATGTATACTTGAGTAAGGCTTTATGACAAATCTCTTGATGGGAGATATCACAGTTTTCTTTTCTTTTTTTTTTGTGAGGCAATTGGGGTTAAGTGACTTGCCCAGGGTCACACAGCTAGTAAGTGTTAAGTGTCTGAGGCTGGATTTGAACTCAGATACTCCTGAATCCAGGGCCAGTGCTCTATCCACTGCACCACCTAGCTGCCCTGATATTCACTCAGCTGACCCTTTGGATGCCTTATGCTCCTGAGAGTCATGACGCTCTTCCTAAAATCAACAGGAATTTCTCCTGCTCTCATTTAAATCTTTTCCCTCTCTTCCTGACATCCTTAGACAGAGAGAATGAGCCACTGCTTAGCATCATCTCCTTGCAGACCTTTTGTATGTCTGGTGACAATAATTGAATCCCCAAGGCCTTTTCTGTAGGCTAAACAATGTTAATTCCTTTCACCTTTCTTCTGAGGACCTACTTTCCATCCCTTTAATCATCTGTGTTTCTCTTCTCTGAATCCTCTCCAGGTTCTTCCCAGGTCTTTTTTTAAGTGTAGCGACCCAAACTGGACATTGTCCTCTGATCAGGGCCCAACTACAGCAGAGGATAAGGGAGTGATCCCTTCCAAACCACTGGAGAGCGTGCTCATAGACCCTTGGAATGTGAGAGCTGGAAAGGGGCCTCAATGATCCTCTACCCCAATCCCATCAACATTCTTAGTCATTGCACAAAGGAAAAAACTAAAGCTGAGATGGGGAAGAGATTTGTGCAAGGTTAGTACAGAACCAAGGCTAGCATCATGTTGGCTGTTTTCTCAGTAGCATTACATTCCTGACTCATATTCAGCTGGTGGAAGGGTAGTATGATGTAAGTACAAAGAATGCTGTACTTGAACTCAGAAGAGCTGGGTTTAAGACCCATCTTTACCATTTGACATTGTGCAAGGATGTAACCTTTGTGGAGACCTGGCAATGACTTCTGTCAATGCTTTGGCCCCCATATCTTCAGGAACCACAGCTACTGAAGACCCAGAAAAGAATGTTCTCATTACCAACGTCCTTGTCACTATCAAATGGTTTAACATCAGCAATGGCTATGGTTTTATAAGTAGAAAGGACATTGAAGTAGATTAATTACCATCTGATTTGCTGCTGTATCCTAAGGATCATGAGACCTTTCCATTTGTCTCTGCTTATTAGAATGTGAGCTCCTTGAGAGCAGGCATTGTCTTGTCTATCTATTTTTTACCTCCAGCACTTGGTTCCATGATTTTGCAAATACTAAGCTCTTAATTTTTTAAATTATTCATTCATTTTGTTTACTAGCTGTGTGACTCTGGGTTAACAGGAATACTTGGAAGCCTTCATCCTACAGGGAACTCCTTTTCTGTTTGAATTTTCCATAGGACACCTCCATGACAACAGCAAGGGTACACTTCCCTGTTTTAGGCCTCACTTGGTGTTAAGAAAGTATGGCCAAGAATTGGAAATCAAAGGAATGCCCATCAATCGGGGAATGGCTAATCAAGCTGTGGTATATGACTGCGATGGAAAATTATTATGGCATAAGAAATGACAAGCAGGATGATTTCAGAAAGGCCTGGAAAGACTTGTATGAACTGATGTATAGTGAAGTGAGCAGAATCAGGAGAATGTTGAGCACAGTGACAGTAATATTGTTTGATGAAGAACTGTGAATGACTTGACTATTCTTAGCAATTTAGTGATCCAAGACAATCGAAAAGGACTAATGATGAAGCATCCTATCTACCTCCAAAGGAAGAACTGATATTAACACAGACTGAAGCATACTATTTTTCACTTTCTTTCATTTTCTTCTTTTATTCAAGTTTTCTTATACAAAATGGCTAATATGGTCATGTTTTACATAATTACACATGTATAACCTATATCTGCTTATTGCCTCAGGAAGGGGGAGGAGAGGGAGGGAAGGACAGATAGAACTTGGAACTCAAAACTTTAAATTAAAATATTTATTCTTATTTTTAAAATATTTGAACTAAAAGAAGAAAGTGTTATTGAACAAAATGGTATTCATGGTTGCATGGATGCACCTTTTAGTCAATTGTGTGACCGTGACCTTGGGTGCCTTCCATAGAAAATTGTGAAAAATGGTGTGTTTCCGACTCATATTTTCATCAAGGTTACCCAAGATATATGTGTAGACCATTCTCATATTTATTTTATGGGGATGAGAAAGTAGGTATATGGACGAATAGTTATTGATATTTTCTTTATTGCCTTTTTGGGGTAGTCATGCCATTTATTTATCTTGAAAATTGATCTATTGAAGTTTTCAAAATTATCACCTCCAAAATGTTCATCTGCATGTACTTATTCTGGCCTCTAGGTACTCTTTCTAAGCTTCATTTCTCTTTCTTCCTTTCTTTCTTCCTTCCTTCCTTCCTTCCTTCCTTCCTTCCTTCCTTCCTTCCTTCCTTCCTTCCTTCCTTCCTTCCTCCTTCCTTCCTTCCTTCCTTCCTTCTTTTTTTTTCCTTTTTTTTTTGCAGGATAATGAGGGTTAAATGACTTGCCCAGGGCCACACAGCTAGTAAGTGTCAAGTGTCTGAGGCCAGATTTCAACTCAGGTTCTCCTGAATCCAAGACTATTGCTTTATGCACTGTGCCACCTAGCTGCCCCCCTAGCTTCATTTTCTTAAGTGCTATTTGGAGGTTCTACCATCATAGATGATGAAAATAGGTTGTTATGAAAACACTAGCAGATTTGTTCCATTTGGAGGGGGGGTATTTGTTGTTTTCTCTATGAATGCTCTTGTTATTCTCTTAGTTGGGTCTCATGCCAACTCTTGCAGAGATTAATTTTTCCTGCAATTGAACTCTGATTGCTTGTAAACCACCACCCCAATAACATTTTGCAAATCAATTTATGTTTTAAACCATCATTCTCCTTAGTTGTCATGCCTTTCCACAAGAAAAGGAGACCAAGTCTTTGCTGCTTGAGCCAGTGTATGGGCTTTTCTGGCCTCCTTGCTATGCTTATTGTTTTATTTTGGCTAAACTTCTAGGAGAAAACGGTGATATTTAACCTTAAAGCCATTCCTTTAACTACTTCCTTGGGGGAGGAGAGGATAAATAGTTTGTTTAATCATACAAGAAATTAATGAGTAGGAATGGAAGTGCAGCTGTCCTACACCTAGAGTGAGGAATAAGAAATAGGTGGTCCAAATATTGCACTGGTTCCTTTGGAATGTTAAAAGATTCAGAGGAAGTTTCCCAGTGGCTGTTGGGTAATTCTAAGGAGGATTCATGAAATTACATGGATAAAAATACATGTCTTGAACAGGTTATATAGGAAACAATTTGTCCCGCTACAGGGAGTGCTTAATAGTGATGAGATCATGGCACCATTGAAGGATGGATTTGGAACTGGCATCACAAGTTGCCTCACCTTCCTCTGGGTTCCAATCTCCCTACCTATAAAATGAAGAGGACACCTACATCATAGGGATCATCATAGACATAGAGCTAGAAAGAACTTCAGAGGCCATCTGGTCTATGCCCATCATAATACAGATGAGAAAACTGAGACCCAGGGATAGTAAGTGATTTGTCCAAGGTCACAAACATTAGAGGTAGGATTTGAAACCAGGTCTTCTGCAAACAGAGAGAGCGCACCAAGTTGCAAGGACAAAATAGGACAATGTCAGTAAAATACTTTGTAATAATAAAACTCAATATAAATATAAGCTATAATTATAACTCTTAGATTTCTTTATTCGATAGTATTTGTATTGTTGGGCTTCCTCAAGTTTATTTTTGTTCCTGTGGAACTTAGTTTTGTTTTTATATGGACGTCCTCTAAATATTTTAAAGTCATTTTGAATTCTCTCTCTCTCTCTTCCCCTCCTTCCCTCCTTCTCTCTCTCTCTCTCTCTCCCTTCCTCCTTCCCTCTTTCTCTCTCCCTCTCCCTCTGTCTGTATTTCTCTCCCTCCTTCCCTCCCTCTCCCCCCCTCTCTCTTCCTATCTCCCCTTCTCTCCCCCCTCTTCCCCTCCCTCCCTCTTTCCCTTCCCCCATCTGTCTCTGTCTCTCTATTCCTCGCTCTTCTTCCTTCTCTCTCTCCTACCCTCTCCCCAACTCTCCCCACCCCCATCTATCTATGTCCTTAACATGTTTTATTTAAAGTTCCTCAGGCAAGTCCAGAGCATGAAGGTTTGGAAGGGTTTGGAAGGAATCTTTCTTGTAGCCTCTGCTATAGTTAGTTCCTGATTAGAAGACTGTGTCCAGTTTGGGTCACTACACTTGAAAAAAGGCTGTAGAGGACCTGGAAAGAACTCAGAGAAGAGCAACACAGATGATTAAAGGGATGGAAAATGGATCCTCTGAGGAAAGGTGAAAGGAATTAACATTGTTTAGCCTGGAGAAAACCAGAGTGATTCACTTATTGTCATGAGTTGAGGAAATAGCTCTTGGGGAAGTTGGTCCAGGCGACACTGACTGGAGACTGGGTCCTCACTCCATTCATAGATAGATTTTCTGGGGGCTGAACAGTTGTTCATACTCCAAGGCTATTAATGGAGAATGGATGAACATACCTTTGCCAGATATTGGGGCTCATGATCATAAGAGTTAGAAGTAGAAGGGACCCTAAAAGTCATCTAGGCCAACCATTGTATTTCACAGAGCAGGAAACTGAAGCCCAGAGGGTTAAGTATTTGCCCAAGATCAATGAAGTGGTAAATAGCTGGCCTAGAACCTAAATCCAGGTCTCCCAGTAACAAATCCAGGATGCCCTTTACTCTAGCACATGGCTGCACTGCTCAGTGTGTCTCTGCTCCTTACCTTAGGAAGAAAGAATTTTACAGACTTTTAGGCACTATATATACATGAGTAGTTATGATGATTCATTCATCTTTTTCCCATGTCCCTATAATTCCCCGAGTCTTCTCCCTCTGCTTCTATTTTATACAAAGAGAACCAGAGCATCTTCAGGCTGAAAACAATACCAATAATAGTTCTTTATAAAGGTCTTGCATTTTACAAAGTACTTTACATACATTGTCTCTCGATTTTGCTACCATGTTTCAATTGCCTTCTCTCATTGTTCTTGTGGCCCCCTTCTCCCATTGCTGAGCTACTTCTGGAACTTCCATTTGGAGGAAGGACCCAAACCAGTCATCCTTCATTTTCTGGATTTTGCCATCATACCCTAGCATCAGTACCTTCCTCCCCATCCACTTTTCAGATCTCTTTCATGTGTTGTGTTCTCCATTCAAATGTAAGAGCCTTTTGTTTTTACTTGCATTGGTATCTCCAGCACTTAGCACAGTGCCTGACACTCAGAAAGTTCTTAATAAATGCTTCTTGACTTGTCTTGACTATTTCCTTTGGTCCTCACAATAACCCTATAAGGTAAGGGTGCAAGTATTCTCATCCCCATTTTATAGATGAAGAGATTGAGGATGTAGATTGGTGTTTTCTCCTCAGATTTGGGGAGCATCTGGGCTTAGTTTCCCCTTCTGTGTGATGCAGAGGTGGAATTATATGGTCTCTAAAGTCTGTCCCAGTTCTAACATTTCCTGTGTCCATGACACAAGAATTTGGGGAATGTGGGTGACAACTCTAAGCCGGACTACTTAGAAATCAGTGGAGAGGGTAGAATCCATGAAAGATTCCCAGCTTCCCACCAGGTATAACTTGGCTTCTCCCTGTACTATTTGGCCTCTCTTTCCTCCATTCATTTCTCTCTTCTTCTTTTTCTTTTTTCTTTCCTTCCTCTCTCTCTTCCTTCCCTTTCCTCCTTCCTTCCTTTCTTTATCTCTCTCCCTTCCTTCCTTTCTTTTCCTTTCTCTCTTCCTTTTTTACTTTCTTTCTCTCCATTCCTTTCTTTTTCTCTCTCTCTTCCTCTCTCTCCCTCCCCCCCCTCTCCTTCCCTCCCTCCATTCTTTTCTTAGGGAGGAAGTCTTTGCCTCCCTCAGCTCCCTTTAGATCATGGTGTTGGACTGTGGTTGAGTCCTGTTCCTCCAGCGGTTTTAGCTAACACTTTTTTCTGATTGTAAGGAATTGGCTTGACAGTTACAATTTTTACTTTTAACTACTGTTTATGTTGTAGCTGGGCTTGGAGTGTGAGCATAGTTGGCAGGAAATGCGTCCCCCAAGAGGAGCTGCCTATCCAACCTCACCATCTACTCTCTCCATCAGGGCTCAATTCAGTGAGGCTGAAAAGCCTTCACAACTCCTCCTTTCTCCCTCCCCTCCCCTACCTCTGTGCCGTTTTTATTTGGTTCCTAAAGGGCTTCCTACTTCAGATAAGGATCACACCTAATATACATTCTTTTCTATTTCTAAGATGCCATGATTCTCCTCTGTCTTATTTCTCTTTCTCTTCTTCTTGTTTCTCTAGGATCTCTTTGTTTTCTTCCTTCTCTTCCTTCTTTCCTTCCTCACCCACCTCCATTTCCAATTTGTTCTGTTTCAAACAACAGGGCTTCCTGACTATGGTTTTATCTGACAGGGGAGAGATGTGAAGGTGCTAAATTATGACTGAATGAAATACTGAAAAATTGCAACCCACTAATTGTGTTGGCCTCTCTGCAATTTAGTTACCAGCAAACCAACAGAAAGCTTTCCCTGTGCAGAAAATCTCTTACTCCTGTTCCCACTTATTTGGGTTTCAAATGACAGACACTCCTAATTTGGTGAAGGAGTGACCCCAAGACCCTGTTTCTTCTCCCCCAGGGACCTCCAATCAGTCAAATTTCTTTGTGCGGCTTTTGCTACCCCCTGCTTCCCCAAATGTCTCTATTAATTCCCATTTCCTTCAGGACTCCAGGCGAGTGGATGGATGGGTGTATGACTGGCTGACTCAGTCACTTTCCAGGGGAGCTGGAATCATTTGGGGCCTCCACATTGCTTTTTGCCAGGTGTCAGTTCTTGGACTTCTGCTGACTCCTTTGATTAATGATTGCAAGAGGAAAAATTGTTTTTTAATTGACTGTCATTTCCCCACACACACACCTTTTTCCCCCCTTAAAAAGCTCAAGTACTTCTGAAACCCTCTAATGCACTCAGCACCTCTTGGAGGAAGGATTTTGGGATGGGGGGTAAGGGGGTGTCTGCTTGGCTTCCAAGTAGATTGCAGATGTGGTTGGCCTTAGTGAAGTGGGCCAGATAAATGAAGTGCCACTAGGAAAAAGGAATGAGTGCTTCTGCCCAGGGAGGAACCTGTGTCCTTTGGATGGTACTCAATTGTCAAACTCTCTGAGCCATCGGATATGACAGTAATAAATCATTCCCATGTCAAAATGTCACCAAAGAGCCACTTTGTGGTCAGCTCCCAATATGACTGCCAACTCTGGTTTGGTTACTGCCTATGTGTGTTTAATTCCCCAGAATATTATTGTTATTTTCTACATGGCTGGAATTAAGTCATTTCCAATTGTGGAATCTTGGAATTTTAGAGCTGGAAGAGACCTCAGAGATAGCTCAACTCAAGAAGCACTCATTATATCATGTACTAAGTTGTGGCTCTATGCAAGGTGTTGGGGATGAAAAGGAAAAAAAAATTAAACACAATTCCTTCTCAAAAGGAACTTACATTCTTGTGGGTGGAGGTGCCTAGACAGCCAATTAATTAACAATCAATTAATGATTGTCCACAATAATAATAACAACAACAACAACAACAACAATAATAATAATTCCCCTGAGCTATATGATTGTGAGCGCATTCTCCTGACACCACTAATTTATAGAGAAGGCTTGTTTGGAAAATGGCTCCTAGTTCTTTGTATCCAATGATGTAGAAAACTGTGAATTTGTGTGCGAAGAAGGGAGTGTAGACAGAGTTTCAGTAGACAGAGTGTAGACAGACTTTTTTTTGGGGGGGGGGCAATGAGGGTTAAGTGACTAGCCCAGGGTCACACAGCTAGTAAGTGTCAAGTGTCTGAGGCTGGATTTGAACTCAGGTCCTGCTGAATCCTGGGCCTGTGCTTTATCCACTGTGCCACCTAGCTGCCCTAGACAGACTTGAAATGAGAAGCGTTGGCAGTCAGAGAGAAAGAATGGTTAGTCAGGGCCGTGGCTTTGTGGAAGCAGAGAGAGTTGGCATGAGTAGGGGTATGTTCAAATGTGCATCTTCTGGCAATTTAAGGGGAGTTTCAGGCCTTCAGATGTAGATTTTCAGAGGGTTTAGGTGGTGCCCTGTCCACCATGCATCTCCCCTCCTCCCCCACACTTAAGGAAGGGGTTAGAGTGAGCATTAATGCAATATATGGCAGCCCTTCCCTTCTCCATAGCCTGTATCCAGCCAATAAAACTGGATACCCACTACACAAAGATTGCAGCACCTGGGGACAGTAATTTAAAAGCCCTGGGATATTTGAATGCCCCAACTCTGAGCTCCCAGTAGTCTCTACATGACAAAAGAGGACACTCAGGGAGTGAAAGAAGACTGAGAACCACAATGTCAGAATGTGAATGAGTCAAGGACAGTGTTATGTTTTCACTTATCAGTTCCCTTTCCTTCAGTGGGCCTCAGTTTCTTAATATGGAGAATGAATAGGTTGGACAAAATGATCTCTAAGATCAATGATATTTTTCCTATGATCTACTCAGTTTCTCATCCCTGGAGCCTGTCTAGTGTCAGCTTCCTCCAATAGCCAGCAAAAGATATTCTTCCTGTGTGAAAGTTGGCATCCTCCTCTGATGTACCTCCTGCTAAATTCTCATTTCTTGTCTGAAGGTTGTCTCCAGTTTTCACATTATTTACAGAATAGGATAGCCCAGTGGATTTGTTTGCTGGCATGGCATAAACAGGCTGGTATGGAGTACAGAGTGTGATTATGTAAATAAACATATCAGCCTCCACCTCCCACTACTGTTGACTCATTTCCATGTTATATCTCTTTCTGGGTTTAAAAGTAATCTGGGGGCAGCCAGGTGGCACAGTGGATAAAACACTGGCCCTGGAGTCAGAAGGACCTGAGTTCAAATCCAGCCTCAGACACTTGACACTTACTAGCTGTGTGACCCTGGGCAAGTCACTTAACCCTCATTGCCCAACCAACCAAAAAAAAGTAATCTGGGGTATGGATATCTCAGAGATTAATAAGTTTTTAGAAATTCTCTAATTGACTTAACCCTGCCTTGACCTGAGCTAAGGAAAACCTTCCCCCACCCCCTTTTTGGGTAAACTTGCCTTCCTCCATATACTGCTCTTATTATCTTAGACTGAAATAATTATAAATGGTCATGCATTTTAATATCAATTTCAAATAGTATGGCTTATAGTATTTATATTCACAAACAACCATTAAAATAAAGCATATCAGGCTACAATATAAATGAAGGGCAAAAGAGTTGAATTTCTTCCTTTTCCATCCCTCTTTCTCATTTGCTGAGAGAATGGGAAGTTAAGTGAATGGATAGGTAAAGGGAGCTTTCCCATCAGGATGATGGGGAAAGCAAATAGGGAGGAGCAGGGAGAGGCTGGATTTAAATTGTTTCATTAACCACAATCTGCTCTACGCTAGTCTGCTGCCATCCGCACCACCATAGGACTCAGTCCCAAATTTCCTCAAAATTCAAAAAGAAGAGCTGGGGGCGGGGAGTAGGGATGTGGCTCAAGGTGTGTCCAAGTCACATGCTATTAGAAGGAAATCCCTCTAAGGCCAAATGATCCCCTAAAATATGTGCAAATGTTTTGCTTAGACAGTAACCCCTGGCACCCTAACTTCAACCCTGTCCCAGCTCCCTGTCTACCAAGTCTTCTTAGCAACATCTCTGGAAATCGCAACTCATTAAAAAGTCACAGAGGTATAGTTTTTGGGTGATTAATCATTTTTATCAATCATGCTATCAGATAATTAATAAAAGGGGCCAGTGGCACTCTTGAATACCAAAAACCCCTCATGGACCTCAACACTTATATGTCCTTGGAAGAGTGGGTGCTACCCTGAGGGTTGCAATCAACTTATTGGTTAACAATTAATGAGAAGGAATACTATAATGAGAAGTGGGCTTATTCTAATGATAATCTGGGGGAATGTGATTCTGATCACTCAGTCTTAATCAAAGAGACTTATATATACTCATATCACCCTGTCTAGGATAATTTAGACAAAGGGGGAATCTACTTTTACCCAGACCTGTCTGACCAAAACATGATGGGTCAGAATCCATCAATTCACCTGTACTAAAATTTCTTTACCTTTTGATCAGATCTGAGTTTTGATCAGTTCAGTTAGTTTCACCCAAGAGTTCATCTCATCATGAGCCCTATGCTTCAAAGGCTGCCTGAATAACCTAAAGGGAATGAGGACATAGAAGGCTAATTCAAAAATTTGTTATTAATATGAGAGAAATAATATTTTCTCCCATTATAAGAGTTAAGCTAGTTATGATCAATATGTCCTGAGTGCAAGGAATGATCAAGCTCTTTGTAGGTCAGGTTTTTCCAATGTTTATGTTCTTTTCAAGGAAAGATCCCATTCCACAGGGAAATGGTTGTGCTGGATTGTATTGCTAGCCTTATGGCAGAAAAGCAATTTCTTTATATACACAGAAAGTCGTAATAGGCAACTCATAAAAAGCAACAGTAAATTTGTTCCTTCATACATCATATTGGAGTTTGGGCTTCCAGTCCAGCTTTGCCACAATATCACTGTGTGACCTGGGACAGATTTCTCAGAATTAGGTGTGTTTGTCTATCTAATGGGCGAAAAGAATAGCCCCTCTACCTATACCACAACCTTGTGGTGAGGATCGGATGATATGATGAGTGAAAGTGTTTTGAAAGGCTAAAAGTGTTATAGAAATACTAGGCATTCTTCTGTAACTCTTGTATCAGAGATGGTCTGATGACAGATAGGGTTCAGACACACTTTGGGGGAGGCTTTTTATGACTCCCTTGGTTCATAGACTCTACCCAGGAAATTTAGGACAATGTAGACATGGTGCATCTCTCTGGTCCTAACCAGTACACTGAGACTGAATTCTGGGCAGCTAGGTGGCGCAGTGGATAAAGCAACCAGCCCTGGATTCAGGAGGACCCGAGTCCAAATCCAGCCTCAGATACTTGACACTTACTGACTATGTGACCCTGGGCAAGTCACTTAACCCTCATTGCCTTGCAAAAAAAAAAAAAAAAAGGAAAAAAAGAGACTGAATTCCAACCTGCAACCACATATCAAACAATTTTTGTTGTTATTCATTCTTTCACTCATGTCCAACTCTTTGTAACCTCATGGACCGTAGTTTGCCAGGCCCTTCTATCCTCAATTATCTTTCTGAGTCTGTCAAGGTCATGTTCATTGTTTCTATGACACTATCTATCCATTTCGTCCTCTGCCGACCCCTTTTTTTTTTTGTGTTCAATCTTTCCCAACATCAAGGTCTTTTTTAGTGAGTTGTAACTTCTCATTATGGGGCCAAATTATTTAAGCTTCAACTTCAATATTAGTTCTTACAGTGAATAGTCTGAGTTAATTTCTTTAAGTATTTACTGATTTGACCTCCTTGCTGTCCATGGGTCTCTCAAAAGTCTTCTCCAGCACCATAATTTGAAAGAATTGATTCTTCAGTGCTTAGCTTTCTTTCTAGGCCAACTCTCACCTCTATACATTACTACTGGAAAAACC
Source organism: Dromiciops gliroides (assembly GCF_019393635.1). Lineage (NCBI taxonomy): Eukaryota > Metazoa > Chordata > Mammalia > Microbiotheria > Microbiotheriidae > Dromiciops > Dromiciops gliroides. Next base: position 697,254,217 of record NC_057861.1, on the reverse strand, counting down.
ATAGCTTTGACTACATGGATGTTTTCTGGCAAGGTGATGTCTCTGCTTTTTGGTATGCTGTCCAGATCTGCCATAGCTTTCCTTCCAAGGAGCAAGAATCTTCTAATTTCATGGCTACAGTCACCATTGGCAGTGATCTTTGAGTCCAGGAATATAATATTACAGAATAAAGTTTGATTTAAAGAAAGGAAACAATGGGGCAGTTAGGTGGTACAGTGGATAAAGCACCAGCCCTGTATTCAGGAGGACTTGAGTTCAAATGCGGGCTCAGACACTTGACACTTACCAGCTGTGTAACCCTCGGTAAGTCACTTAAACCTCATTGCCTCACAGAAAGAAAGAAGGAAGGAGGCAGGAAGGGAGAAGAAAGAGGAGGGAAGGGAAGGGAAGGGAAGGGAAGGGAAGGGAAGGGAAGGGAAGGGAAGGGAAGGGAAGGGAAGGGAAGGGAAGGAAGGAAGGAAGGAAGGAAGGGAAGGAGGCTGAAATCCTGCACAGAGGAGGTGTTAGTGTCAACCACCCATAGTTTTGACCATAAGGCTCCTTTGGTAGAGGCTCTGCCCATACAAGTTCTGTCTAGGGCTATTGTTACATGCCACTCAAAAGTAGAAAAAGGGTAGTGGCAATAGGAAGGAAACAAACATTTATTAAGCACCTACTCTGTACCAGGGATTGTGCTAAGGACTTCATAAATATTATCTCATTTGATCCTCACAATAGCCCTGAAGCATAGGAACTATTATCACTCCCCTTTAACAGATGAAGAAACTGAGGCAAACAGGGTTAAGTGATTTGCCCAGGGTCACACAGCTAGTAGTATGTGTCTGAGGTCAAATTTTAACTCGGGTCTTTTTTATTTCAGGCCTAGCATTCTATTCACTAGCTGCCTCTAGTAGAAGCTATTTTCTCTCTTTCTGATTTCCTTCCTCTCTTCATGACTCTGTAGCACACAAAATACCTATTTCTCAGATAAGGATGATGATTTTCTACAGAATTCTCTAATCCCCATTGCTACATCTCCAGAGTAAGATGAGAACAAAATATTTCTCAGTCTTTCTGTTCTCTCCTAAATGCTTCTGCTTTCCCCACTTGTACCCCTCTTCTCTTACCCAGGGTTCTGTCTCCCTTATATTACTAGCCTTACGCAAGGTGGAATGGAAAAATTGGGGAAGATGTGTATAGATTTTTTCTGGATATACCTTTGGGTGGTGGGGCTATAAGGAAGGAAAGAAGACTCCCAAATGGCTACATTTAATATCAAAATTATTAATAGAACAATTTCAGTGATATCAAAGTAACCTACTTTAATGATAAGTGTTAGCTTAGCATTCTCATCTACATAAACAACTATGTTAGTAATAACACTTTGGGTGGTACTTTCTATTTGCATTGTATTTCAAAATCATTTCATACCCATTACATGCCCATTACACAGTATTACAAGTCTAAGGGAATAAAAAAAGCCAGTTTTTTGGCTGAATTCTTCTGGGTACAAGGCTTCAGCAACAGAGAAGGGGTGGTTTTAGAAACTGCTGGGGTCCCTTCTGACTAGTCCCCACCCCTGGTCTTCCTTGAAATCATCTCAGGAGGGAGGAGCCTGGTGGGGAGGCCCTTGAACACACACCTCAGCAGTCTTGCTGGATTTGCTCTAATATTACCTGACATCTCAAACCCTTCTCAGGGAACACAATTGGGGGTGGCAATGGAGACCCAGTCTCTAATGTGTTACAGGAGACATGCACTCACCCGTTTCAGCTGCCATCCCCCAGTGAAATAATTCCAGTGGACAGCTGGCCTGTCTTTTCCATTTGGCTAGCCATTTTTTCACATGCTAAGTTAAATGCTCCTATTGAGCCAGGATGGGTGAGAGAGGTGCAGGGATGGTTTTAATTTTTCAGCCTCTTTTCCTACAAACATGTCATCTATATGTACACACATATTTTAATCAAATTGAACATAAGCTCACATAAAAAGTATACAAAGCAATCAATTTTTATGAGTATTATACCAAATATTAATAATAGTAATAGTAATAAATTCCTGAAACCAAAGATAGGCAGTTATTATTACTGTTTTCCTTTCTCGTTCATTACATTTTCCTATCCTTGGGTGTGACTGAAATTCATGGACCAAGGCCAGGCACAGATCAATTTCTATGCTTTGATTTTGCTATTATTGAGACTAAAAATGTTGCTTTACATAAGTTTGCTGTGATACTTTGATAGTTCCATGATCTCATTGATGCTGGTATTCTTTCCAAAGGTATAGATCATTGCCCATCCACATCTTCTCATTCTGTGTTACTCTAGTTTCTGTATGCCTGCAAATCATCAGCATGGGGGTTAACCCAATGTGATGAGGGCCTTCCCCTAGATTCTTTGACCTGGCATGGATAATAGAAATTTTTCCCATTTGGATAATGAGTCCAAACCCTTTTGAGTAATTAGAGATCTTATTTAGAAGGTTATGAAGCACTAGGTATCTTTTTTTTGTGGGGCAATGGGGTTAAGTGACTTGCCCAGGGTCACACAGCTAGTAAGTGTCAAGTGTCTGAGGTCAGATTTGAACTTAGGTACTCCTGAATCCAGGGCCGGTGCTTTATCCACTATGCCACCTAGCTGCCCCACTAGGTGTCTTGATAAATGAACGAAGCATTAAAAGCACTTACTGTATACAAAGGACTATGCTAAGAACTAGAGATACAAATAGAAATGTAAAACATTCCCTCTTCTCAAGGAGCTCGCATTCTAATGAAAAGTTACAGCTGCAAGTCAGATGGAAAAGTTCTGAGGTCCTCAGGGTATAGCGGCAAAGCAGATGGTAATTTGTTGTTCAACCATTTCAGTCTCTTTGTGATCCCATCTGGGGTTTTCTTCACAAAGACCCTGGAGTGGTTTGTCATTTGCTTTTCCAGCTTATTTTACAGATGAAGAAACTGAGGCAAACAGGGTGCAGTGACTTATCCAGAGTCACACAACTAGTGTCTGAGGTCAGATTTGAACTCAGGTCTTCCTGAGTCCAAACCCAGCCAATACTCTATCCATTGTGCCATTCAGTTGTCCTAAAGAGGCAGATGGAAATGCCTCTCCTTCAATGTCTTTTCCATTGATAAAAATCATATAAGTTTCAAATTTTGAACCATATGAGAGTGCCAAAGATTTTGTGTGTGTGTGTTTTTGTGGGCAATGAGGGTTAAGTGACTTACCCAGGGTCACACAGCTAGTAAGTTCAAGTGTCTGAGGCCAGATTTGAACTCAGGTCCTCCTGAATCCAGGACCAGTGCTTTTATCACTGTGCCACCTAGCTGTCCCCAAGAGTGCCAAGATTTTCAAGAATTTCTTTCCTGGGTCTTCAATAGATATGACTGTAGCACCTGCAGGAGCAGTGATAGTAAGCATCTCCCCAGGGACTGCTTCCCAGGATGATGACTGAGGTATTGATCAATCAGCATAACATCACCCACAAATAGGCATGGTTTTGAAGGTCTCACCATCTATGGGGAATCCTTTCTGCTACATAATCTCTGCATTGCATATCCTCATGATGAGGTGCCAGGGCAAGCAGCTCACTTAATTACAACTTAAAATACATATCTTTAATCTATCTATCTATCTATCTATCTATCTATCTATCTATCTATCTATCTATCATCTATCTATCATCTATCTATCATCTATCTATACGTTAAAAGCCATGGAAGGAAGAAGGAGCAGTTGGGACAAAATGATGTGGATTTCTATGGTGTAGGAGGGCTTCTGAATGATAACCATTTACCTTAAGCACTTGAAATAAAAGTAATAATGACACCAATAAGAATAATATCTAACATTTACATAGTGCCTTAACTTTTGCAAAATGCTTTCTAAATCTTATTTCATTTGATTCTGTCAATGACCCTGGAAAGTAGGTGTTATTGTTACTTCTACTTTATAGATGAGGAAACTGAGGTAAATGGAGGTTAAGTGATTTGCCAAGGATCACACAGGAGAAAAGTGTCTGAGGTGAGATTTGAACTTAGTTTTAATTTTAAAGTTATTATTTAGTATTTGCTTTATTTGAGATTATGGCATATATAAAACAGAAAATAAAAATAAAAATGTTTTGTTGTTATTTGTTCAGTTGTCTGATTCTTTGTGACCCCATGGACTATACGACAGTATAAGAGTTTCTTGGCAAAGATACTGGAGTGGTTTTCCATTTCCTTCTCCAGTGGATTAAGGCAACAAGGTTAAATCACTTTGCCCAGGGTCACACAGCTAGTCAGTGTCTGAGATCACATTTGAACCCAGGACTTCCTGACTCCAGGTACAGCCACTCTATCCATCGAACCACCTAATTGCCTATGTAATAATAATAACAGCTAGTATTTATAGAGTGCTTTAAGGTTTACAAAATGCTTTATACGTTATCACATTTGATCCTTACAACAACCCTGGGAAGAAGGTGCTGTATTTATATCCATTTTATGGATGAGGAAACTGAGGAGATTGATTGACCTGCCCAGGGTTACACAGATTGGAAGTGGCTGAGAGCTGGTCTTGAAGTCAGGTCTCCCTGCAATCCAAGGTTGGTGCTCTATCCACTGCCCCATTCAGCTCTCATGCTGGGTTCATAATTGGTCAGCCACTGATCTTGGGGGTAGCTTGTTGTGTTTGAGGGGAGATAAAGGAGCTTTTTAAACTTGTAGTCTGTCACATGGAATGTACCTGTCCTTTGGCTATCCTTGTAGATCAGTGGTAAAGGAACGTGTAACATAAGGGTTAGATGTGGGTGCCCATTTAACAATAAAAATAGAGGCTTATTCTTCTATTAATTTCAAGGAAGGAAAATATAGTGCCCCTCATTATCTGCCACCCTTTACCCCCAACCTATGGAGAGTTATTAAATTTTATCCAACTCTAATAGCTTTAATATTCAAATTCAGCAGTTGGGATCCTTTGGGCAGGAGTTGGAAAAAGCAGCTGGATGGTGTCACCAGCACTGGGATGATAGAGAGCTTAGGTTAAACACTTGGGGACTTGTGGGACAGGGACAACTAAAGGACAGTGGGCACTTACTACACTGCCTAGCACATAGTAGGTGCTTAATATATGTTTAGTGACTGACATGGTGATTAGGTTAGAGGGGACGGGGACCCAGCAAAGAATGCCTATATCAAAGGATCCAGGGAACAAACTTCCAGTCAAGTTTTTGGTTGCCACAAGGTGTAGGGTTAAAGAATTCAGATGGTATGGAAGTAGGCCAGTATGGTGGCCATCCTAAGGTTGTTTTTTTCTTTATCTTAGTCCTGATAGGACACAGGACAGGGCAGGAAGTAGAGTGGTTTAGTCCCAAAGGTAGATGTACAGACAGTATGTGGAATAGAAGAGAAAGAGGGTGGTAGGCATCCCAGAGAGATGTTACACCTTTGCAGTGTGCAATCTGGGTCCATGTATGGTGGTCTCATGGTGGATAGAAAGGCCTAGGATGGATGCCTTCAGGGCAGTAAAAGGGTGATTTTTCTCACAGATGGTCCCTAAAGGAGTACTAAGTGGCAGTTAAATGTGTACAAACAAACTATGTAGTGGATAAAATAGTAAATAATTAAGAGAGGGAAGACATTAAACCTGTAAGAGAGGCTGGAAAGGCCTCCTGTATAAGATGGAATTTTAGTTGGGACTTTTGAAGAAAGCCAGGGAAGCCAGGAGGAGGAAGAGGCTACCATGCATAGGAGATAGTCAGAGAAAATGCCCAAAGCTAAAAGATGGAATGTCTTGTTCATGGAAACACAAAGAGACCAAAAGCCAATTCTCCTTTTTTTTTCCTTTTTTTCTTTTTCTTTTTTTTTTTTCAGGGCAATGAGGGTTAAGTGACTTTACCCAGGGCCACACAGCTAGTGTCAAGTGTCTGAGGCTGAATTTGAACTCAGGTCCTCCTGAATCCAAGGCCAGTGCTTTATCCACTGCACCACCTAGCTGCCCCAAAAAGCTAATTCTCAATGGATAAATGGTAAAGTAATATGAGCAGGAAGACCTCAAAAGAATTACAAACTATTAGTAATCTTATGAAAGATTTCTCCAAATAACTAATATTGAGAGAAATGAAAATAAAAATTCTGAGGTTTCATCTCAAATATAGCAAATTGGTAGAGATAACAAAATATGCAACAATCAGTGTTGAAGGGGCTACAGAAAGACAGACACACTAAGGTATTGTTAATGGAGCTATATATTGGTCTAAAGCTTTTTGGAAAGCCATATGGAAGCACCCTAAGAAAGTGACTAAAAATCTGTATCTTTGATCTCACTCCTAGGGATATACTGCAAAGAAACCAGTGATAAAAAGAACCCCCCCACCCCCCCGCAAAAAAGCCCCATATACATAATATACACTTTAAAATCCAAATGTGAACTCTCCACTTTTCTTAATGGAGAAAATATTATTATATAAATATTTACTTGGTTTTTTATTATTTCTCCTTCTATTGTTTTTTCTTCTAGTTAAATCATTTAATATCTTTGGGATGGAGTTAGGGTTTAGTTGAGTCTTTCACCAAGCATTCCACAAAGTTCTCTCTACTGCTTCTTACTACTATATGAGCTGATACTCCTCTTAATTATCTACAGTATTCCTCTGTAATATTTTACGAATGAGTTTATATTTTAAACTGTTGTTGCCTTTGGTTGGTCTTTCTCTGCTTAGAAATATATATTTCTTAGAGATAAATAAAGAAACTGAGGACCAGGAGCTGAAATAACTTGTTCAAAGTTATATCAGTATGGAGAGATTAAGAGGTAAGATATTATGTCCTAGTTGAAGTGATTTCTAGATTTTTTTGGTCTTGTTGTGGTCATTGGTTTACATCAGTTAAACTTCCTTAGGAAACTGTAATAGTCTGTGCTGAAATTTATTGCTTTTTTCATTTTCCTTTTTTTTTTTGTCATTAACAACTTGTTTAATTAGGTCAGCTTGTAGATGTCTCAATTAACCACCCTGTCTTCTCATTTTCATTCATTGTTCTAATTTAGTATTTATTTTATTTTTGCTCTAACAACTTAGTGCAGATGACTGATTTAGAATTGATTGTCACACTAATAACCACTTGTTTTCTGTCTGTTAAAATATAATCAATTTCTCTTTTTTGGTGATGTTATTTGCCATGTCCAGTGAATATGTACCCACTTCTTGAAGTAAGCATTCATGCTACATGGGCATGAAACTTCTATATACCATATTTGATTGTATATGTGTATGCATGTATAGATGCATGCATGTGTGCATGTAGTACGTGAATGTATGTATGTATGTGTACTGTATGGGCAATGTGTGAATATGTGTGTGTATATATAGCTCTACATACACACACGCACAATACACCTGCATGCATACACAGATGTATACACAAATTGACATTGACATATATGTATGCATGCATGTATATATCTATGTATATAACCCTATGCTCACCTGTGTTTTGAAGTTACATTAAAGCATAAACAGGTTGACTCTCTAGGGTGTTATCAAGCTCTTTATAGAATTTTTTTTTGCCTTCTCATCCTCTATAAAAGATGTTGGTTTGCATATAACCTGCAGTTCTAAGTATGTAGTTGAAAAGGGGGCAACAAAAGATGTAATTGTGTTTTCATTTCAGACTGTAGTCATTGAATCAAACATTGATTGCAATCTTAAACCTGAAGACAATTAAGTTCTTCATCAAAGTCTGTGAGGTGGCTGTTTTGATGAATCACAGATCCATCCATTGCTGAGCACAAGAAGTCTTATTCTGGTGGATGACCGACATTGAATATTTTAGGGAGTGCTTCCAAGAGTTTACAAATACCGTTTGTCATGCTTCTCATATTTAAGCCTAACAAGTTTGAGAATTCTGGGAAAAAAACAGGAATATTTCATAATTATCCTCTTATGTGTGCTTTTACCTGATCTTAAACTTTTTCTTAAATGTGTTGACTCTATTACAAGTTTATAAAGTGCCTTGGGGATTGTAATTTAATTTATTTATGAATGAAAAGGGACCTTATAACTAAGTGAGCTTTTCAACCTACTTTTATCATCAAACTGGTTAGCCAAATGTAAATTCTTTTGATTTGAAAACATTTCAATTTCATATGTAAAAGCGTGATAGATTGAGAGCTGAAAGAGAAACAAGAAATCATTTTCCCCTTTATTTTACAGGTGAGGAAACAAGTAGAGAAACTTATCTAAGGTCCAAGATCATCCAAGTAGTAAATGACAGATTCAGGATTTGAACACAGGTCCTCTGATTATACAGCTTTGGGAATAAAAAATATTCTCAAATTTCCCTCTCAAAATCCATTGTACTGGAGACTTTATTCAGTTGTTCTTGTCCAGACATATTTTTTTCATACAGAATTATAAAAATTCATCATGTTCTTATTAAAATTTAAGGTTTGTATGTATTACATAAGGGCAGCGAGGTGCCACAGTGGATAGAGTGCTGGGCTTGGAATCAAGAAACTTATCTTCATGAGTTCAAATATGGCTTCAGATACTTAACAGCTGTATGACCTTGGGTAAGTCACTTAACCCTGTTTGCCTCAGTTTCTTCATCTGTCAAATGAGCTGGAGAAGAAAATGGCAAACCATTCCAGTATCTTTGGCAAGAAAACCCCAAAATGGATCATATAAAAACATCATCTAAACATGGTGGTAATTATGTGCATATGTTTAAATGTTTAGGGGAAATAAAACTATGCAAATGTCATTCCATTTGGGACAACTTCATTATATTGTCCCTCTGACACATAATGGTTGGGTGATCCTAGTCTGGTCATTTAACTTCTCAGTACCTGAAGCAGCTCTTTAAGACTTGAGGTGATAGATGAGTTGTCGACTTGCTTTGGTTAGTTTCCACAGCAGGATTTCCTTACATCAGTGAAATTATAAGTCCATGCAAAACAAACTAAGATGACTGGGACACTTTTTTGCTGCCCCATTGATACATATTTTTTCTCAGTATTTACTATCAATGTAGGATTTATGGAAAGACACAACTGAGAAGAACCCACGAAAATATAGAGGGACAAAGGGATACTAAGGAGATCACAGGTTTATCTATTAGCTTAAGTATTTCAAAATGGTTTAAGTCAGTTCAGTTTTCTTTCACATTATCTGTATGTATTTTGCATTTACTTACTTGAGTCCATGTTGTTCCCCATAGTGAAATGAAAGAAGCTCCCTGGGGGCAGAAACTGTTGTTTCAAATCTTTCTATCTCCGGTCTTTACCACAGTGCCTAGCACATAGGAAATAAGTAGGTACTTAGCAAATGCTTACTTAATTGAATTGAATTGCAAAAATAATGGGTAATAAGATGAAACAGTATAAAAGAATGTCTATATTTGAGATATCCATGTTCATTTAAGTGATAAATCATTTTTATTTTATAACTTTATCAATCAGTTTATTTTCCATGTCTGTTGATAATTCATCAATTTTCTGACTAATGATATTATTGGAAAAAAGGTAGAATTTTCATTTTGTCTGTAGTTATTGAATCCCATACTTACAAAGCCCCACCTTTCCCCTGAGACCACAGCTCAGTGATTCTGCAATGGAAAATTGTTGGGAAGGGGGAAGGAGATTCTGACAATAATTTAAAAATCAATTAAATAGGAAACTTTCACATATGATTTTTCAAATGATACACGCCTTAAAAAAAGAACACTATGGCCATTTTATGACAAGAGATATTTACATTCGATAAACCAGTTGGTGTGCTTTCTAATTCTCAGTGTTTTGTCTTCAAATATGGAGAAAGCTTTGCTGGCTTCATGCTTTAATTTGACAAAACATCTCCAAAAACAACACACTGAAGTCTTGGCAAACTCTCTTCTGATTAAAGCCAGACAAGTAACCCAATTTGTAAATCATAGAATCATAGAATTTGAGAGTTGGAAGAGACCTCATAGGCCATCCAGCCTAACCCATACCCCAAAGCAATTCCCACCATAACATTCCTCCCAAATGGTCAGCCAGCCTCAACCTGAAGACCTCCAATTAGGGGAAACCCACTACTTCCTGAGGTAGCCCTTTTCACTCTTGGATAGCTCCCATTGTTACAATGTTTTTCCTTATAACAAATCTACTTTGAACCTCTTTGCAGTTTCCACCCATTCCTCCTTGTTCAGCTCTTGGGAGCCAAACAGAATATACCTAATCCCCCTTATACATCATAGTCCTTCAAATGCTTGAAGACAGTTACTGTATCTCCCAGTCTTCTCTTATCCAGGATAAATTTCTTCAGTTCCTCCAGTTGATCCTCATTGACATGGACTCAAGGCCTCTGCCATCCTAATCACCCTCCTCTGGTTACTCCCCAGTTTACTAATGTCCTTTCTCAGCAATGGTACCCACAATTAAACATGGCACTCCAGGTGAGTTCTGACCAGGGCAGAGTTCAGGGGGACCATCCTCAAAGTTTCTTAAGAAAGCCCAAGATCCTGCTAGCTGTTTTGGGAGTTATATCACATTGCTAACTTATTGAGTTTAAAGTGTACCACTTCATTCTTTGTAGATGAACAAAAATCTGACCTCTCCACCCCTCCTATCCTGTACTAGTGAAGCTGATATTTGCAAGTCAGATATGACTTTATATTTACCTCTTGTTGTTCATTTATTTCAATTGTGTTTGACCCTTTGTAACCCCATCTGGTGTTTTCTTAGCAAAGACGCTGGAGTGGTTTGCCATTTCCTTCTCCAGTTCATTTTACAGATGAGGAAACTGAGGCAAACAGGGTTAAATGACTTGCTCAGGGTCATACAGCTGTTAAGTGTCTGCGGCCAGATTTGAACCATTTAGCTGTATGGTACTTATCCCTACTGAATTTAATCTTGGTTTCAGGCAGTTAAGTGGCACAGTAGATAGAGCAGTGGGCCTACAGTCTGGAAGACACGGATTCAAACCCCACCTTAGCCACTTAGCTATGTGACCATGAGCAGGTCACTTAGCCTCTGTCATTTTCAGTTTCCTTGACTATATAAAGGAGATCATAAAAGCATCTACCTTCCAGGGTTGTTGTGAAGATTAAATGAGATAATATCTATAAAGTGCTTAGTATAGAGCCTGGCACATATTAGGTGCTAATCTGTCACTGCTGTAGTCTGACAAGACTTCTTTTAGGCCTGTCATCCAATGGGTTAGCTACCCCGAGATACAAAAGCTAAACTTGTATGCAAGTTCTTAATTTTCATTTCGATTCCAAGCAAACCTGAGGTGCTTGATTCATTGTTGTTTTCATGAGAAAAGCCTGCCAAAATCCTCACATTTTTTCTGTTCATTTAAAAAAATCCTTTATTTCATTAATATTTACTTGGATCAAAAAAACACATGGAATAGACTTTAAACATGAGTACAGAAGTTAAATGAACTACATGATGCTATCCAAAAAAAATTCAAAGGCAAACAAAAAAAAAATCAGCATCTTCTGCCTGCTTGTTGTGAAAGATTGGGAAACCACTTCAGAGGTTATGCATCATACCTGGTGACCCCTCCCATACAGAGGTGTGGCCACTGCAACATCCTTCTAAGAATTAAGTGAAACCCAGGTTCTGTTTACAGTTGACTAATTCAAGTTGATGCGAATCATCTTGTCCCCCAGAGTCTGTTGTTACAGTTTATACGGTTTTTAGAAATAAGGATCTTTTGGATGCAATGACATATTCCTATAACAATTTCCTTTGGACTATCCATGGATTAATTAAGAAATGATGATTAATCCTGCCCCTTCATTTCAGATATGGAAAACAGAGGCCAGGAGAGGTACAGTGGTTTGTCCTATGTCATACATGTCTTAAGTGGCAGAACCACAATTCATACTCTTCTGACTCTGCTCCTCAAGGTTGGGTGGGGAGTAGGGGGAGAATTGGGGAGAATAAAAGAAATGTCATTCCCCAGAATAGCCAGGAACTAGGTTTGGTTTTATAATAAGATTTACTTAGGATACCTCAGCCTTTAATCTTGACAGTTTTAAAAAGACTGGATTTATTGGCTATGTATGAAGTCCAAGGACATTTAAAAGATCCTTTTAGATGTAAGATATGCCTTCTTCAAGTGTGTACCACCACAAAATGGCCCTTCTATAAAATTGCCTCAATTTTTGAGTTTCTAGCTATTTGATCAAGGCAGAAATGAATACTCTGAGGGATTTCTAACTTTCATCCCCATAAATGAGCGCAGCAGGAACATGAGGATACTGGCTAAGCTTAAGAAGCTAGACACTTTCATTTTGTTTCCTAGGCCAGGCTGACCTCAGAAGGCTGGCATCCGTCGATGTGCCCTCGGGCCTTGCATTCCACATTTCCTGCCAACAGTTGGCACCATCGGTTACCCGGAAGACTTAGTGAGGAAGGAGCAAGGTTCACATTGGGACTTGCCTGTAACAAACTTGTTGTCAGCCAAAACTTCAGAGCCCATCCTCTTCCCTTTGGGGTATTTTCCCCCTTCCTCCCCAAGGACTGGCATCATTTTATAATGGAAAAATGAGTGGATTTAGCATCAGAAGACATCTAACCTCCTTGAACCTTGGACTCTTCGTCTATAAAACAAAGTGGTTGGAAGAGATCATCGAGTACCCATTCCCTTTAAATTCTATATTCTTATGATTGCAGGATGGGGGTAACTATCTCTGATGATCTGCTGATGTATTCAGTTTATATAGAATTATTATATGTGTTATATTTAATCATATGTAATATTGTATATTGTTATGGTGTTATCTATAATCATATTATTGTTATTAATTATCCATCCCCCTTTTCAAGATGAGGAAAATGGTGTTGAGAGAGATTAAGTGACTTGCCCAGGGTCATGCAGGTAGTAAGTGTCTTAAGGCAGGATTTCAACTCATGTCTTCTTGACTCCAAACAGCTCTAAATCCAGTATGTCACCTAGTGTCATTTCTGAAAATTTGAATCTAGAATACCTCTGTAACCTGTGGTTGGCTACACAGGAATGCCCAGTAGAGGAGCCCTAACTATCAGACACGTGCACTTGTTTAATCAGCTACTAACCAGAACTCTGTGGATGTGCTAACATGGCAAATTCCTACCCCTTAAGGGGCTCTTATTTATTTATTTTTTGGTGAGGCAATTGGGGTTAAGTGACCAAAGTGTCTGAGACTAGATTTGAATTCAGGTCCTCCTGAATCCAGGGCCAGTGCTCTATCCACTGTGCCACCTAGCTGCCCCAAGGGGCTCTTATTTGTGCTGATCCATAGGTATAAGGATAATTCTCTGAGCTCTGGAGGGTCAATATGGGGGAGAAAAGGTTACTCTTTTCCCCAATGGGCCAGCAGTGAGCACATGGAAGGAAAGAAGCAAGTATTTATTAAGCACCTACTATAAGTTTGGTACTGTGTTAAACACTTTGCAAATATTATCTCATTTGCTCCTCACAATAATCCTGTGAGGTAAATGCTATTATTATTATTCCCATTTCACAGTTGAGGAAACTGAGGTATACAGAGGTTAAGTGACTTGCCCAAAGCTACACTACTATTAAGTGTCTGTAATAAAGGTATCTTTTTTAAGTGAGGCAATTGGAGTTAAGTGACTTGCCCAGGGTCACACAGCTAGTAAGTGTCAAGTGTCTGAGCCTGGATTTGAACTCAGGTCCTCCTGACGCCAGGGCTGGTGCTCTATCCACTGCACCACCTATCTCCCCCTAATAAAGGTATTTCTTATACCTCATTTAGAAATGAGGAAACTGAGGCTCAAGTTGTTTAGAGTCCATGTCTTCCTTACTATAAGTACAACCCTCTTTCCACTCTACTACTGCTCCAAATCATAATGAAAGAACAAATGGAAAAGATAGTCAGTGACATGATTTACTTTCTAAGACAAGCCTTAATACAGAGGCAGGCTACTCAGGGGATAAGGCACAAGAAAGTTAAAGTGGATAGGGAGGGGCAGCTAGGTGGTGCAGTGGATAGAGCACCACCCAGGAGTCAGGAGGACCTGAGTTCAAATCCAGGCTCAGACACTTAACACTTAACTAGCTGTGTAACCCTGGGCAAGTCACTTTAACCCCAATTGCCTCACTTAAAAAAAAAAGAAAGAAAGAAAGAAAGAAGGAAGGAAAGTGGGTAGGGAAGGAGAATGAACCTGGGATGGGAAACAGAAACAAATCTCTTTTCCATCGCAATTTTGCTCAGGCCTGCCCTAAGTGCTCTCTGGAAGACAACGGGTGGTTTGTATGCTTGAAGCATGATCAGGGCAGAGAGTGATAGAATGGTACTTCCAGGTGCCCTGTGAATGGGCCACATGCCAGTGCTTGGGGCAAAGTAGATCCACAACATTCTCTCAAGTTGGAATCTGGAGATCTAGGTACCAGTCCTGTTACTTGTAATTGGGTGATCTTGGCATAATCAATTGCTATTCAGAGCTTCAGTTTCCTCACTTGTAAAATGAGGGGAATAATTCTTGCACTATCAACCCCACAGGCTTGCTATGAAGATCAGATATGAAAGCTCTGTCTAAATATAAGCAATCATTTTGGCTTTTTTAATTAAAAGAAATTCATTCATTCATTTATAACATTCATTTTTAAAAATTGAGTTCCAAATTCTCTCCTGCCCTCCATTGAGAAGGCTAGTAATAATGATAGCCATTATACATGTGAAGTCATGCAAAACCTATGGCCATATTAGCCATGTTGCAAAAAAAAAGGCAAGAAAAATAAAAGTGAAAAAAGTATGAAGCAATCATTACAGAAATCGGATCTTCCAGACCTTTAATAATTTAATAATTAGAATCTAGAGTTTTCAACAAATTAATAATTAATAACCAGAAACATAAACTAGGTGTGAAAAAGGTCAAAACAATCTGTTGTGAATCAATGACTTTGGACTAAGTATAGAAAACCGTCCTTTAATAATTTGCATGTCTTTTTTTTTTTTTTTAGTGAGGCAATTGGGGTTAAGTGACTTGCCCAGGGTCACACAGCTAGTAAGTGTCAAGTGTCTGAGTCTGAATTTGAACTCAGGTCCTCCTGACTCCAGGGCCAGTGCTCTATCCACTGAGCCACCTAGCTGCCCCAATTTGCATGTCTTTTAAGATAATGAAGATGCACTGGAAGGATATTTCAAAGGAAGTATACTTAGATTGGTTGAGGAAGCTTGGTCATGCTCTGTGGGTTATCTAAAAAAAGCCAGCAAGTCAGTTTGGAATCCAAGAAAATGAATGAATATCTGGGAGTAGAGAGGAGAGAAAGCAAAGACCTTTAATAGGAAAGAAATTTCTTAGATTAGGGAAAAGAGATCATGGGGAGGGAGGAGAACTCTCTCCTCAACTTGGGCCTCAGACTTTTTCTCTCCACTCATGACCAGAGAAGGACCTTAAGAACTTCATAAGGATTTGGTCTTTTTTTTGTAAAGTATCCTAGCAGCATCCTTGGAATAGCAGCAGTTGGAAATGTTGTTTGCATCAAGAATTCAGAATAAACTGGAATAAACCCTGATGTGCCAGAGTGAGTATGAGTTGGGAGAGTAGATCCAGAACATGCACTACATGTACACGTAACAGAATATGATGAAATATGATACAACACAATATGATATGGCATGATATAATATGTTATACTATGATACAATGTAGTTTAATGTAACATAACATGATATAACATAACATATAGGATAGGATAGGATAATAAACTGTCAGAATTTCTCCTTTTCCCTTACCAGGTTATATCCTATATTATGGAAGCAGCTACGTGGCTCAGTGGATAGAACACCAGGCCTGAAGCCTGGAAGACCTGAAATCAAATCCAGACTCAGATACTTACTAGCTTCATGACCCTAGGCAAATCATTTAACCCTGTTTGCCTCAGTTTCCTCAGCACCTACCTCACAAGGTTAATTGTTATGAGAATCAAATGAGAGAATAATTGTAATAAGTGTCTGGCATGTAGTAAGCACTATAAAAATTAGCTTTTTTTTTTGTTTTATTTTTGTCTGTTTTCTTTCACAACCTGGCTAATGTGGAAATGTTTTTCATTAGTACACATGTATAACTTTTTTTAAAAATGGTGAGCAGGGGCAGCTAGGTGGTGCAGTGGATAAAGCAGCGGCCCTGGATTCAGGAGTACCTGAGTTCAAATCCGGCCTCAGACAGTTAACACTTACTAGCTGTGTGACCCTGGGCAAGTTACTTAACCCTCATTGCCCTAAAAAGTAAAAAAAAAGTAAAAAAAAAATGGTGAGCAGAATGCTATGAGGAAAAACCTGCAAAGACATACACGAGGTGATATAAAGTGAAATGTACTGTATACAAAATAACAGCAATATTGTAAGATGATCTGCTGTGAATGACTTAGTTATTTTCAGCAATACAACGATCCAAGACAACTCTGAAGGACTTATGAAAAATGCAATCCATCTACAGAGAAAGAACTGATGGTACCTGAATACAGACTGAAGAATAATTTTTCTGTTAGTTCTTTTTTCTAAAGTTTTTTTGTCTGTTTTCTTTTACAACCTGACTAATGTGGAAATGTTTTACATGACTACACATATATAACTTACACTGAATTGCTTGAGTTTTTAAGGGGGGAGAGGGAGGGAGGGAGGAAGAGAATTTAGAACACAAACTTTTAAACATCAACGTTAAAATTTGTTTTTACATGTAATTTGGGGAAAAATTAGCTATTTTTATCATTATCATCATCATCCTTTTTGTTTGTGTTCCTGTCTAACATCCACTGGTAGATTATAAACTTGGGGCAAAGAGTCTTTTGTTTTTGTGAATCTTATGCTCCTAAGACAGTGCCTGCCACATATAATAAATATGACATTTGAAAATTATTTCTTGAATTGAATAATACATTAAAATAATAAGTATGGAATACTATATGCATGTAATCATAAGGGTAATGGTTCTTAGTAGAATTGGTATTAAAATGCAAGTCTTCTGATTTTCAAATATAGCCTGCATCTTGCTCTAGGGAAGGATAGGGACAGAATGTGAGCAAAAGGTATTTCTCACTCTCTTTGATCTGTTCCCTTTTGGGGGTAGTGGTGGTGATAGGAGTAGCAGTCTCCTGATTTGAGCTCTGGGCAGGACATAAGATAAATCCTATAATATTAAGAGCATGGGTGCAAAAAATCTTCTTTGTCTTTTTTGCTTAACCTCTGTCCGTGCTTTCTATTCCCTTCCTATCCCCCTAAACCCTAATTCTATTAATCAACACATTTTTATATCATAAAAGATGGGGAAGCTGCTAATGTGAAAATTGGTAATGAAGGTAAAATTCTGGCAAGAAAACATAGTAGGTAATTAACGAAAGCAAGGAACAGTTTTCTTGGCTAAACCCATGTGGTTTCCAATTGCTGTGGTTTGCACTAAAGAAAATTTTGTAATGGTAGGGCGAGCCCATGAGTAGTGTCAATAACTTCACTAGTGTCCCTTTTTCCCTGCTCGACCTTCTCTGTTCACAGAGCAATTGCAGTAATCCAACCAGGCTATTGGAATTTTCCTCGAGGTGCATAAAAGTGGCCACAGAAACAGGACTAAAAAGGGTCCTTTCAGTCTCTTCATTCAGTACTGGCAAGACTACCCCAGGCAGAGACTAATATAACAACAACAACAACAACAACAACAGTGATGTTATATGACCGTGAATCACAGAACACTATAATCTCAAACAAATCACAATTGCAAATGATGGATTAGACAGACAATAGACAAATATGTGGCATATGGAACACAACCTAACACAAGCCCTTGACAGACTGACCTCCCTGAAAATCCAGCAGTCCAGGGCCACATCAGGGAAGACAGGAAGAGAAAACCCCAGATCACTGCAGCTGAGTTGCTGCAAACTTCTTGGGGTCTTACCTCCCACCCACTTGTTTGACATATTTTATAATAATTCACTGTTACAAGAATGGGGCTGAGATCTTCTCCCCCCTAGGCTAACACCTCTGGTGTACAGTCTCCATTATGCTCCTCTCTCCTTGTTCTTATTGCTAACATACACCATGCATTCATGTGCTGTAGCTTGCTGTCTGAGATGGTTCAGATGCTAATCCAAATGGGGCCCATATCTCAACCTGGTGGAGAGATGGCATCAGATCATTTCCATCTCATTGCTTTTCCCTCATATCTATTTCTCTTCTCCAATTCCAGGAAAGATACCATCAATACTATTCCTTGTCTTGCTACAACTGATGAGCCTTTAGATTTGTATGCCATTTCACAGTTTGCAAAACTCTTTCATGTCCATTTATTTTCTCATTTTGGTCATCCTGTAAAGTTGGTAGAGTGGGGATCATTAGCTCCATTTTAAAGATGAGAAAATCAAGGGCCAGAGAAATCTAGTGATTTACCCATGGTCACACAATGAGCAATTAAAATATAGGGCTTTTTGCTCCCAGACTTAGATTTCATCCTTGAAAAGTCTTAAGTGAATTCTTACTTTTGATTGCACAAGGAAATGATTTAATAATATTTCGATCCAGAAGGGACCTTTATTATAGATCATCATTCAAACTCTCTCAGCTGATTATGAAAAAGTGAGGACTAGAGAGTAAAGTGACTTTGTGAAGGTCACACAGCTAGTAAAAGGTTCGTCTTAGAACTCAACTTTCCAGATTCCAAAAGCATTCTTTCTATTGTCCTTGGACAAGGTTGGGAGAGTAGGGTAGGTGAAAGACATTGGAGAAGAAGGGCACATATAAATTTTAATTGAGTATTTTTTTTTTGGTGAGGCAATTGGGGTTAATAACTTGCTCAGGGTCACACAGCCAAGAAGTGTCAAGTGTCTGAGGCTGGATTTGAACTCAGGTCCTCCTGAATCCAGGGTCAGTGTTTTATCTACTGCACCACCTAGCTGCCCCTCCTATAGATTTTAAGTTGACCATTTATCTCTTTTTCAAATCTAAGCACATGCTGTGTTGTGCTTTCAACTGGTGGTTTTGATCAGGTGAGAGTCTCACTTAGTTATAATGTGGGGTACCTTGGTTATTACAAGGGGTAGAGAGCCAGGCCTCCGCCCTAGTGAGGATGCCCTAGAAAGGGCTCTGTCCTATGCTCTACTTGCATCATTTTAAGGCTACCATGGAAATGAGCCTCATAATGATCTATAGATCACTGGGGCCAGCAGGTGGTCAAGAAGCAAGATGTTATATTCAAATAATCAGACCTCAATTTTTGTCAAAAATGTATTCAGGGGGCAGCTAGGTGGCACAGTGGATAAAGCACTGGCCTTGGATTCAGGAGGACCTGAGTTCAAATCCAGCCTCAGACACTTGACACTTAACTAGCTGCGTGACCCTGGGCAAGTCAATTAACCCTCATTGCCCTACAAAAACAAACAAACAAAAACAAACAAAAATGCATTCAAAGGTGCCTGTGAAAAAAGCCACCAGGAAGTACTAGTGTTTTGAAGCTTGTGGGAGAGGAGGGAAATGTGGAAAAAATAAACTTTTAAAAGGGTCCTTCCTTGGGAGGAATCGGATCACAGTTCCTGAAGCTCAGGTATCAGGCCTGAGGAGAAGAGAAATGATTCGCTACAGAAACCCTTGGTAAGCAGGCAGCTGCAGGCACAAATTGCTTTTCAGTTCTCATCAGCCTTGCCCAAAGATTTGCGGTTCCTGAAAGCTTCTTGAATTAAATTTGCGTGCCAAATGTTCTTATGGCCTTTGCAAATGTGCACAAATGATTGCACTCAGCAATTATGCCTTTGAACATGGATGAAATTACCTCCTGAAAAGATCCACTTGCAGAACTGCAGTCATCCTGGTGACAAAAGCCCTGGGTCTCTGGGAGATTCCCCTTCACTGGCCTATTTTCTTTTCCACTGCTTCTGACTTTGCGTGTTTTGCACATGGCCTCAGATGTTGGCTGTTAACCAAAGGAGGATATTTCTCCCATAGAAGAACCTGAGGGTTATGGGTTGGATTTTTCTCAAAGAGTTAGATGTACATGATGAATATCTTATCTTGTGTGGCCAGGAAGTAATTTCATAATAGTTTTGAAGAGACACAGACTAGTGATTGGGTGGATGACAGGGTTTTAAAGGAATTTTCTATCCTCGAATCAGAAAGAAGACTGAACTCAGGGAGATGAGGGAAAAATTGTTCAGAGGGCAATCTTAGCCTGACAGATTTTGCTGGCTTTTTTTGGCTGTCTGGATAGGTATGGCAGAATACCCCTGGGGTATTACTAAAAGAACTCACGCCTCCCTATAGAATGTGGCTGCCTAGCAGATACTTACTAGCAGAAGGTTGCAGGTAACAGCAAAGGATTCAAAGAGATTGTGTCATTGTTGATCAGCAGATGGTAATAGAAAGTAATATAGGAGAGATGACCAGCAGTATAGACATCCAGCAGCAGAATTGTTCAAGAATAGAATGGTATGATTGTAATATATAACTTATATCAGATTGGTTGCTGTCTTGGGGAGGGGGAAGGGAAGTGAGAGAGGGGGAAATTTGGAACTCAAAATCTTATAAAATGAATGTTGAAAAGTATCTTTACATGTAACTGGAAAAAAAATAAAATACTATTAAGATTGGGGAAAAAAGAATAGAATGGTAGCAATACCACTACGGTTTTATATTCCAAAAATCCAAAAAAGAGAAAAGAAGCTATTTTGTGGTGGCTAAGAATTGGAAATCAAAGGAATATCCATGAATTGGGGAATGATAAACAATGATTGTAATGGAATACTATTGCACTGTAAGAAATGACAAGTAGGATGATTCAGAAAGGCCTGGACAGACTTATATGAATTGATGTATAGTGATGTGAGCAGAACCAGGACAACATTGTGCCACAGTGACTGCAATATTGTTTGATGAAGAGCTGTGAATGACTTTAACTATTCTCAGCAATAAAAGATCAAGACTAATATAATCCAAAGGACTAATGATAAGCATACTATCTACTTCCAAAGAAAGAACTGATATTGATTTAACACAGACTGAAAAATGCTATTTTTTACTTTCATTTTTTTTCTTTATTCAAGTCTTCTTATACAAAATGACTAATATGGAAATGTTTTTAATAATTACACATCTATAACCTATATCTGATTGCTTACCACCTCAGAGAGGGGGAGGGATGGGATAAATTTTAGAACTCAAAACTTTTAAATAAAATGTTTATTTAAAAAAAGAGAATAGAATGGGAAGAGAGCAGAGGGCAGCAGAAGACCCAGATAATCAGACACAGCAGATCTCCTTCAGAGGATATCAACAGCTCTGAAACATTTGAGGCATGAGTTGCTTTTGGAAACATTTGCCCTCACTACACATGTTTCCTATATGTACATTCCACTAAGTTGTGTTCTCTGGTCATGCATATTCCCTGGGTATTTTCCTCCCTTCATCCACCCCATGTAAATATGTATGATGGAAATCATTTATAGCACAAATCTCAATCTACTGTTTAATTAAATGTCTCCTGCTTTGAACTAACTTATACTCTGCTGGCTGGCAAAGAAACATTGGTGGGGGCTCATGTTATGAATTTTTTTGAGTGGATAGTGATCCATAACTACCACATTCTTCAAACCCTAGGGGTCATATTCAGGGAACTCTCATGTGCTACACTGCCTTTCATAGCCTGATTTCAGGCTATCCTTTACTGAAGTTTACTTAACTCTCCTTCGCCCCACTCTATGTACCTGCCAAATTAGGCTGCCTACTACTCCAGAAATCTAGCATTCAGTCTCCTGGTTCCATAACATTGCATAGGTTGTCTCCCTGATTTGAATGTACTATTTCATAACCTCTGCCTCATAGAATCTTTGGATTTTTCAAGATCAAGTCATACATCACACCTTTTATGAGAAGGATAATACACTCTCCTTCTCTCAAGGAGTTATTGTCTAGACAGTGAGATAAGGTTTGTCTCAAGAAAAGTAAAATTGGGGCAATACATGGTGCATACAATCAATTTAATATTATCAGTTAAGTGCCATAGTATACCCCCCAAGAGGATCAAAGATCTCTAAAATACCTATAGGTACAAAAATATCTGTGGCTATTCTTTTCAAGGTGGCAAAGAACTGGAAACTGAGAGGTGCCCATCAGTTAGGAATGACTGAACCAGTTATGGCATATGAAATATGTTGGAATAGTAAAGTACTATAAGAAATTATGCAGGAGGCTTTTTCAGAGAACCCTGGGAAGGCTTGTATAACTGATCAGGTTAAGTGAGCAGACCAGGAGAAGAATTTATGTAATAAAAGTCTCTTGTAAAGACAAACAACTTTAGAAAGACGTAGAACCTCTGATTAACAGTAGGGCCAAAATAAATAAAACAGTAGGACCAGTTTTAATTATAAAGCACTCATGGATGCAGGTGATGGACTCAGAGTACAAAATTTGTGTGTGTGGTGTGTGTGTGTGTGTGTGTGTGCGCGCGACTATGTGTTTATAACAGGTTTTGTTTTTCTTGCTTTCTCAATGAATCAGGAGAGGGAAGTGGGAAAAGGGAAAACATGATCTGAAAATAAAATTGAATTTTAAAAATCATCAAGTTCCAGAGACAACACTTTCAGGCAATGAAATAGGCAACTGTGATCAGTGTGATGAAGGACAATCTATTGGAAGAACTAGAACTGGAGCTGACTTTGAAGGTTGGGTAAGATTTTGACAGACAGAAATGAGAGGGGCAGCTAGGTGGTGCAGTGGATAGAGCACCGGCCCTGGAGTCAGGAGGACCTGAGTACAAATCCAGCCTCAGACACTTAACACTTTACTAGCTGTGTGACCCAGCACAGTCACTTAACCCCAATTGCCTCACTAAAAAAAAGAAATGAGAGGGAAGTTATTTCAACTGAGAACCTAAGACTTGGAGGTCGGGAAATATAAGGTGTATTTAGGAGACAGAGAATAGACAATTTGGGATGGAGCGAAGGGATGGTTTACTTAGGGAGGCAGTGGAGATAAGACTGGAAAAGTCATTTATAGATCATAGTTCCTTAGATCAAGAAGAGACCTTACAGATAATTGAGGCAAACATACTCAGTTAAGTAGCAGAATAGCCAGGATTCAACCCAGGGCTCTTTCTGCTATACTACATATTGGGTCCAGATTGTGGAGGGCTTTGGATACCAGATTAAAGAGGCTGCATTTAGTAAGGAAGCAGGGAGCTACTGGAGTTGCTTGAGCAGGAAGTGACATGATCAGTATTGGGAATGATGTGGGCAAGAGTGTGTAAGAGACATTTTCAGGATCTTTGCACACCTTTCCTAAAGTCGCTGAGTCCGCTGTTTCACTCCTTTGGTCTATAGTCCAACCTACTAAATGTATTTGGCTAGCACATCCCTCTATTACTTCAGACTCAATCTATCTATCAATGAATTCATTATCTTTCACCATAAACAAGCTTCTTTCCTGGCCCTACCATGTCACCAATATCACGTACCAGTCACATAGGCTCAAAATCAGTCATCTTGCACTATTTCTCCTTCATTCCTTTCATCCAGTCACCAAGGTCTGTTGATTTTTCTTTCTGATGTCTCTTATTTCATAACAGTAACTGGTCTTTTTGTGTAAGTTGGTCCAGTGAACATTAGGCACCTACCATGTACCTGGCACTGTACTAAGTGCTATGAATAGAAACAAGAAAAAGAAAACAGTTCCTGCCCTCAAGGAGTTTATAATCTAATAGATGAAGACAACACAAAAAAGTAAGTTATGAAGGAGGAGAAGAGAAGTTATAAGGACATGATGGAGTGCAGTCAAAGGAATATAGCTAGTGGGCCATGAAGCATTGTTTATCTTCTTTAGTTCTTCACTCTGCCTTCCAAACCTTCAATGAGAGGAGCAACGGGGCAATAAGGTGGAGTATTAAAACTGATGTAGTCTCACAGGATGATGAGTTTCCTGGAAGGATGACCTTATAATAGAGTCTAATCCAAGGAATGCAGTGGTGGATGGTCAGGTAGATGACAAGCACCAAATAATGATAAAAAATGGAATAGATTACATTTGAATGAAAAGGAAAATACTTTTTGTCAATATGAGTTACCCAGAATCATCTGGCTATGTACATTTAGACCATTGACTCACCAGAACTATGATCCGAATGAGAAAAAAAGAGTAATGGGGAGAAGATATGGCAAATATTTTAAATGACTTATCCCTGAATTATTTAAATATGTATTTAAAAATTTTTAATGTAAAATGGACAACAGAAATGCCATCAACATTGACTATGATAATTTTCTCTGAAAGTTTAAGCAATGTGACTTACCACAACAAGGAGACCAAAAGATCCCATTAAATGCTGTAGTCAACATTTATTTGCCAGAGAGAGAAAGGAGAGAGAGAGAGAGAGAGAGAGAGAGAGAGAGATGGCTGCCAAAGGCAACACAGGATTAGGATAGAAACGTGTTTATAAATCTTACAGAGAGGGATGATGGACAATTATGGGCAATATCATCTCATAAAGCATTGACAAACAGTGGAGGATGAAATCAATTGAGTATAACTTGGCAAGATATACAACTATGAAAAGTCATCCCAAGAAGGAACATGGAAAGAGGATATGAGAAAGAAGAAAAATGGAAGTGTTTTGCAAAATCAAACTGTTTTCTACATTGAAGAAGGTGGAACCACCATATTTCAACCTTAATGTCACAGTCTTGAAAATATTTATAGAGATGGAGAAATGGCACAAAAGAAAACAAAAATTGGAATAGGAACTCGACTGGACCAAGAATATATACGAGGAGATCAGTTCTGGTGATGATACAACTGTAATGGCATTAATGGACCAATATGCAAGGTATCTGAAGGAGCGGAAATTATCAACAGTGTGAAAAAAATCCTAAACTTATTAATTCAAAAGGTGATGGAAACAACATCAATAACTACAAGTGTGCTTATTCTCCCATTGATACAAAACACTTTATATATATATATATATATATAGATGCATATATACACCACATACACATATATGTTGGATGGGAAATCCTTCAATACTTCAAGAAGTAGTGATTTTGTTGATAGAGGCAGCTAGATGACACAGTAAATAGAGAACTGGAACTAGAGTAAAAAAAGAAAGAATTCAAATCCTGTAAGATATTTATTAGCTATGTTACTCTTAGTAAGTCACTTAACTACTACCTGCTTTCAATATTCTCATCTGTAAAATGGTTATTATGGATCATATGAGATAATCACAAAGTGCTTTGCAAACTTTGAAGCACTATATAAATGCTAACTATG
The DNA here is from genome assembly GCF_019393635.1 of Dromiciops gliroides. NCBI lineage: Eukaryota > Metazoa > Chordata > Mammalia > Microbiotheria > Microbiotheriidae > Dromiciops > Dromiciops gliroides. Next base: position 697,229,019 of record NC_057861.1, on the reverse strand, counting down.
ATGATGATGATAGTCCATTGAACTACAACTGCTATCATTTCCTTTCATGTTATTTGGTTTTGTGGTTTTCTTATGATATGTCTAAGCATAGGCTGAATTTTAATAACTTCAAGTGCCACATTTCCTCTGGGAATGTAGCTGAATCAATATTGCTTGCTAGAGTACCACATTTATACAAAGTTACACTTCTACCCTATTGGGATCTCTGCATATCAGAACTTTATTTCCTTCTCCTCTATAGAATCTGACTTATAAATCCAAAGGGAGAAGCTGTAAGCACTACCCCTCAGAGGGGTTTTGATTTCCACTTGAGAAAACATCTTCCTGGCAATGTCCAAGCTGTTTAGAGACCAAACTGCCTAAGAAAGCTCACGCCCATGTTGATATTAACCTGTATCTCTATATAGTTCTAGTTACTTCTTTCTCTTTATTACTCGTCCCCAAAACCATCCAAGAAGGTCTCTCCCATCTCCACAATGATCACTACTATATATCACATATATAAGTTTCTATCTGGGCCCAAATGGACTCGTAAGATCTGAGATTATAGATGATATATTTTATTCCCTCATTTTTTAACTAACTTTGAGTATATTCTCAGCAACTTCCCCAATTACAATGCTATTATTATAATCATAATAATTGTTATATCATTAGCATCATCATTATCACCATTATTACAGAATTTGTTGATGTTCAGTTGTTTCTGTCATGCCTGACTCTTTGTGATCCCATTTAGGGTTTTCTTGGCAAAGGTATTGGAGTGCTTTGCCATTCCCTTCTCCAGCTTATTTTATAGATGAGGAGACTGAGGCAAATAAGTGACTTGCCCAGGGTCACATACGTAGTTATGTGTCTGAGGCCAGATTTGAATTCAGATCTTAATGCTTCCAGTCCCAGTGCTCTATCCACTGCACCACCTAGTTACTGCATTATTACAGAATACCCTTTAAAAATCTCATTTCAAAACAAAAGCATTTGCATTTGGTTTTTCTCCTTTTTTTCCTCTTCCATAGAACAGATGCTAAATCTCCCATAATCACTCATTTAGATAGGTCTTTGATACTAAATCTAGGAATTGAAATAAGTGAGAGAAACTGATCAGCCTTCCTGAGAGATAGCTTCCCATAGTACATAGAATTTTTTGAACCTGAAGTCAGGGTTCAAATTCTGCTTCAGATACTAGTTGTATAACCATGGACAAGTTACTTCTCTATGCCTCAGTTTTCTCATTTGTAACAAGAAAGGGTTAGACTTAATGACCTCTAAGGGTTTTTACAACCCTAAATCTACAATCTTTTTGGTTTTCAAACTCCCAGAACTCACAGATATCCAATCCAGATTGCTATAATGAAAAGTCCAAATGAATATGGATATTCTGCCCTACACATGGAAACTGTGACCCTCTTAAACCTGGCACACTATTTTTGAGACTTGCATCTCAAAAATTCATGGCACTGTGGTCAAGCTACTTATGAGCTTCTTTGAATTTATCTAGGCTGGTCCTTTAGTGATAGACATGTAACTGTCAGAGGGCCTTGTAGGGTAAAGGAAGGGGAAAAACAATTATTAAGTTCCTAATATGTAGTAACACTTTGCAAATAGTATTTCATCAGGGCAGCTAGGTGGCGCAGTGGATAGAGCACTGGCCTTGGAGTCAGGAGTACCTGAGTTCAGATCCAGCCTCAGACACTTGACACTTACTAGCTGTGTGACCCTGGGCAAGTCACTTACCCCAACTGCCTCACTAAAAAACAAAAAAAACAAAACAAAACAAAAATCAACAAAAAACCAAGCAAATAGTATGTCATTCAAGACTCTGAAGAACCCTGTGAGGTAAGTTCTATTATTATTCCTATTTTTTACAACTGAGGAGACTGAGGCAGACGGAGGCTGAATAACTTGCCCAGGGCCACACAGTAAGTGTCTGAGGCTGGATTTGAACTCAGGTCTTCTGACTTCTGGTCCAGTGTTCTGTTCACTGCACCAACAAACTGTCTCTAGAGCTTGAGTACCTAGGAACACTTCTATATCATGAAGAGGTATTGGAGGGGGTCTCTAGTAGAGGTGGTGTCCATATAAATAATGTCTATTTCAGCTAACCTTTGTTTGCTTCAATTTCCTCATCTGTAAAATGGGGATAATAATAGTACCTACCTTGCAGAGTTATTGTTAGTCCATATGAGACAGTAATTGTAAAGCACTTAGCAGAATACCTGACCCATAGTAAGCATTATATAAATGTTAGCTGCTATTATCATCATCATTTTCATCAACGACATGAAGAATCATGGCATAGCGAATGGTGAGCTGGCCTGGAAGCCAAGAAGACCTCTGACATATAGTGGCCGTGTGACGCTGAGCAAATCACCTAGTCCCTTAGTGCTCTAATACTCTAAGTTGCAGAGAAGGTGCCAGACTAGACTGGTAAAGGGAATTTCTCCATCTGAGAGATCCCCATACCAAGGGTGGTGACTAGATGGTACTGGGCTCAGAGTTGGAAGTTCAAACTTTGACAAGTCTCTTCCCCTCTGTTTGCCTCAGTTTCCTCGACTGTAAAATGGGAATGATTAACAGCGCCTACCTTGCTTGAAGCTTAACATTAATAAAAAACTAAGCTCATGGCAACTGGTCCCATAACTTCCAGGCAAACAGAAGAAAAAAGAGCAGTGTCAGATTTTCATATTCTTGGGCTCCAAGATCACTGTATTTGGTGACTGCAGCTATGAGATTAAAAGATGCTTGCTCCTTGGAAAGAAAGCTATGGTAAATCTGGCCAGTAGACTAAAAACCCGAGACATCGCCTTTCCAGCAAAGATCCATATAGTCAAAGCTACAGTTTTTCCAGTAGTCATTGATGGGCTGTGAGAGCTGGACTATAAGAAAAGCCGAGCACCAGAGAATCCATGCTTTTGAATTGTCCCCTGGATGACAAGAAGATCAAATTAGTCAATACTTTTCAAATCAATTCAGATTGTTAATTGGAAGGTTAAATACTGAGGCTGAAACTTAAATGCTTTGGTCATGTTATGAGAAGATGAGACTTGTTGGAAAGGCCCTGATGTTGGGAAAGATTGAAGGCAAAAGAAGAAAGAAATGGCAGAGAATGAGATGGATGGATAGTGACCTGGAAACAACAAACATAAGTTTAGACAGACTTTGAGAGATAATGGAGGACAGAAGAGCCTGATATGCTATGATCCACGAGGTCATGAAGAGTTGAACATGATGGAATGACTGAACAAAACAAAACCACCTTGCAGAGTTGTTGTGAGGATCAAATGAGATAATTTGCACATAGCACAGGGCCTGGCACATAGTAGGCTCTATTATCTGTGTTTATTCCTTCTCCTCCCTTCCCTACCGTGAGATCATAGGTCTAAGCCCTTTCCTATTACAACCATAGAATGTTGGACATGAAGGGACATTATAGTTTATCTAATTACCCCCTTCATTTACCACAGAAAAGGGTGAAGTTCAAATAAGGAAAGAGAATTCACAGAGTAAGTGGTGGCAGAATAAAGACTAGGATCAAATGTCTAGTACTCATTCTACTTCTCCCCAACCAGGTTCTAAAGTTTCTGATTGAGGGACCTTGACTTTACATCATATACCACATAGCACCTGGTATGGTGCTTGACACATAGGAGGTACTCAATGGAGGAGGAGGAGGAGGGGAAGAGGAGGGAGGAGGAGGAAGAGAAAGAAAAGGGAAGAAGAAGAAGGTGGCAGCAGCAGTGCCAGTGAGTAACTACTTACATAAGCCCTCCCTTCAAACCCCCTGTAACTCTGTATTCCATCTCCTTATCCAGACTTTTGCAGGCCTTTCTGTATGACTGAATGCATTCCTTTCACACTGCCACCTCTTTGAGTCTCCAGCTTTCCTCAAGGCTCAGCTCATGTGTCACATCGTACAAGAAACCTTCCTTTCCTGATCCCCTTGGTGTTGTCTCTCCCTCCTCAAAAAACAATGTATATCATCACCCATTTACATGTTGTATTCTGCATGGGAACTGAGGGCCAGAAATGTTTCGCATGTTGTATTCGTTGCCACATATGTGGGGATATGTGTTTATTGGATTGAGTAGAGAGAAAGGACACAATGAAAGGTGACAAAGAGAAAAAGAGAGGGAGGGAGGGAGGGAGGGAGAGAGAGAGAAGGAAGAGGAAGAAAAAATGAGTGAAGAGAGAATATAAAGGAAAAAGGAAGAACAAAGATGGGGGAAATAGTGACATGGGGCGGGGAATAAACTGGTTTTTCTCCTCCCACTCTTTCAGTCTTAGCCTCCTAGAAGGCAGGCTCTGGTTCCCAGCCTGCTGGCCAACTTACCTCTCCATTGGAGCTCAGGTTCAGTGGGCATTGTGTGCTTGAAGATACGGTAACAAATGCATGTGTAACATATTATGAATAAAGCTCTAAAAAAAGCTCTCATTTATAGCTGTTTATGTTATGTGATTGAGGCAGAGAATTTGCCAAGACCAAGGTTACTGCTGGCTCCTCTGTGACTAATAATACCTCAAACCAAAGCAGCAAGCTCTGAGCCAATGAGAGTTGTCTTTCAGAAGTTAGGTTCATAATTCAACTTGATGGATCATAAGACTACTAACAACATTAATCTGGGCATTAATACTAGGCATACTCCTATGAATACCAGCCATGATCACTATTGAGTTAGAACCTTTGCTCATGACCTTGGAGCTGCTGAGAGGGCAGGTAGGAAACTTCCATAATGAGTTGGGCTGGGTAAGTCCTTGTAGCTATTAGGGCCTGCCTACATATAGCCCAGTTATGCAGGAGGTGGAGGCTGACTTCAGTGCCCCTCCAAAGGACTGTGGCCCATGCTCGATGATTGCTCCCAAGCTTACCATTTACCCTTTCCCCATTAGAACTCACTAGTTTTGACTCCCTCCCTGCCCTGATTTCTGTTGCCTATACCTGATACTTTCTCATTAATTATTATTACCAGAATCACACAAAATCAGAGCTGAAAAGGACCTTAGCACATAGAATGTTAGAGCTGGCAGAGAACTTAGAATAACAATGTTAGACCTGGAAGGGACCTGAGAACGTGGAATGTTAGATTTGGAAGGGATCTTTCAAGGTCACCCAGATCAATGCTCTTATTTCAGAGAAGAGGAAACATGTCCAAGAGGGAGAGCAATTTATGATCAAGAGAAAAATAAGGGGGCAGCCCTGGAATCAGGAGGACCTGAGTTCAAATCTGGCCTCAGACACTTGATGCTTACTAGCTGTGTGACCCTGGGCAAGTCACTTAACCCTCATTGCCCTTCAAAAAAAAAAAAGAGAGAGAGAGAAAAAAAAATAAGGTCTGGAATCCAATCCTTCCTTCCCTCTGTCTCCTAGGACCGCCACCCCCCTCCCCCATTTCCTTCAAAGCAGGTGCTTCCTGATCCTGAGTTATCAGCGCTATCCCTTTTGAAATGACCTTGTGTATACCAATAAATTTAACAATCTAAATGAAATGAATAAATATTTACAAAAATACAAACTGCCCAGATTAACTGAAGAAGAAATAAATTCCTTAAATAAGCCCATATTAGAAAAAGAAATTGAACAAGCCATTAATGAACTCCCTAAGAAAAAATCCCCAGGGCCAGATGGGTTTACAGGTGAATTCTACCAAACATTTAAAGAATAAATAATCCAATATTATACAAATTATTTGGAAAAATAAGTGAAGGAGTTCTACCAAATTTGTTTTATGACACCAATATGGTGGTGATACCAAAATCAGGCAAAGCAAAACAGAGAAAGAAAATTATAGACCAATTTCCCTAATGAATATCGATGCTAAAATCTTAAATAAGATATTAGCAAGGAGATTACAGCAAGTGATCACCAGGATAATACACTATGACCAGGTGGGATTTATACCAGGAATACAGGGTTGGTTCAATATTAGGAAAACTATCAATATAAATCAACCATATCAATAAGAAAACCAACCAAAATCATATTATTATCTCAATAGGTGCAGAGAAAGCTTTTGACAAAATACAGCACCCATCCTAATAAAAAACATTAGAGATCTTAGTTAGGAATAGGTGGAGCTTTCCTTCAAATAATAAGCCGTATCTACCTAAAACCATAAGCAAGCATTATATGTAATGGAGATAAGTAGAGGCCTTCCCAATAAGATTCAAGAGTGAAACAGGGATGTCCATTATCACCTCTATTATTTAATATTGTCCTAGAAATGTTAGCCTTAGCAATCAGAGAAGAAAAAGGAATTAAAGGAATAGAATAGGCAAGGAGGAAACAAAACTATCACTCTTTGCAGATGATATGATGATATATGTAGAGAATCCTAGAGAATCAAGTCAAAAATTACTGGAAACAATGAACAACTTTAGCAAAGTAGCAGGATATAAAATAAATCCACATAAATCAGTCAGCATTTCTATACATGACCAACAAAGTTCAGCAGCAAAAGATAGAAAGAGAAATTCCATTTAAAGTAACAGTAGATAATATAAAATACTTGGGAGGTCTCCTTGCCAAGACAACCCAGGAACTCTATGGACACAATTATCAAACACTTTTCACACAAATCAGATCTAAAAAATTGGAAAGATATCAATTGCTCATGATAGGCCGAGCTAATATAATAAAAATGACAATTCTACCTAAATTAATGTACTTATTCAGTGCCATACCAATCAGACTACCTAAAAATTATTTTATAGAGCTAGAAAAAATAATAACAAAATTCATCTGGAAAAACAAAAAGTCAAGAATATCAAGGGAAATAATGAAAAAAATGCACAGGAAGGTGGGTTAGCTGTACCAAATCTGTAGCTCTATTATAAATCGGCAGTCATCAAAACTATCTGATACTGGCTAAGAAAATAGAGTGGAGGACCAATGGAATAGGTTAGGCACAGGAGCCACAGTAGTAAATGACATTAGTAATTAAAACCCAAAGACCCCAGCTTCTGGGATAGGAATTCAGTATTTGACAAAAATTGCTGGGAAAACTGGAAGAAAGTATGCAGAAATTAGGCATAGACCAACATTTGACACCTTATACTAAAATAAGGTCAAAATGGGTACATGATTAGACATAAGAGTGATACCACAGGGTAAATTAGGAGAAAAAGGAATAGTCTACCTTTCAGATCTTTCGAAAGGAGAGCAGTTTATGAACAAACAAGAGATAGAGAATATTATGAAATGCAAAATAGATGACTTTGATTACATTCAAATTAAAAAGGTTTTGTACAAACAGAAGCAATACATCCAAAATTAGAAGGGATACAGAAAGCTGGGAACCAATCTTTATGGCCAGTACCTCTGATAAAGGCCTCATTTCTAAAATATATAGGGAAATAAATCAAATTTATATGAATCCAAGTCAGTTCCCCAAACTGAGAAATGGTTCAAAGGATATGAACAGGCAGTTTTCTGATGAAGAAATCAAAGCTATCTATTCCCATATGAAAAAATGTTCTAAATCACTATTGATTAGAGAGATGCAAATTAAAACAACTCTAAGTACCACTTGACACCAATCAGCTTGGCTAAAATGACAAAAAAGGAAAATAATAAATGTTGGAGAAGCTGTGGGAAAATTGGAACACTAATGCATTGTTGGTGGAGTTGTAAATTGCTCCAACCATTCTAAGAGCAATTTGGAATTTATGCCCAAAGAGCTATAAAGCTGTGCATACACTTTGACCCAGCAATACTACTCTTGGGTCTTTTTCCCAAAGAGATCATAAAAAAGGGAAAAGGACCCACATGTACAAAAATATTTATAGCTGCTCTTTTTGTGGTGGGCAAGGAATTGGAAATTGAGGGGATGTCCATCAATTGGGGAATGGTCTGAACAAGTTGTGGTATATGAATGTAATGGAATTCTATTGTGCTGTAAGAAATGATGAGCAGGTGGATTTCAGAGAAACCTGTGAAGGACTTGCATGAACTGATGAGTGAGATGAGCAGAACCAGAGAACATTATACACAGTATTATCCAACACTATGTGTTGATCAACTGTGATGGATTAGATTCTTCTCACCAATCCAATGGAACAAGAATGTTCCAAGGGACTCATGATGGAAAAGCTCTCAAACCGGGGGGGGGGGGGGGGGGGAAGGAACTGTGGAATATAGATGCTGATTGGACTATACTATTTCTTTTGTTTTTGATGCTGTTGGTTTCTGATTTCAAGTTTTCCCTTTGTGCTCTGATCCTTCTCATATAATATGACTAATGCAGAAATATGTTAATGTTATTATGTATATATAACCTATATCAGATTGCCAGCTGTCTAGGGGAGGGGGGAGGGAGGGAAGGGAGGGAGAAAATTTTGAAATTTTATATAAACAAATCTTGAAACTATTTCTGCATGTAACTGGAAAATAATAAAATACTTTTATTTAAATAAAAAAGTAAACAGAAAAAAAAAGAAAAAAGAAAAGAAAAGAAAAAGATATGACCTTGTGTCAATTCTAACGGAGGAAGGGAAGGTTACTGGGACTGGCCAATGAGACCCCTGGTCCTTATGAGCATCCCAAGCCGTGCTCTAGCATTTCTGCTGTGGCCTTGATCACTTCTGTCACACAACGTATGCCACCCACCCCTGTAAAACGTAGACCTTCCCAAGGGCAAGAGAGTCTTTTGTTTCTGACTTGGTTTCCTTAGCACCTCCCACCTCTGCTAGTGCCATTCCAGCCTGCCTTCGGAGACGAGTCTTCAGCACTTAGAGGTTGTGTGACTCCAGGTCAATCACTTCACATATGGAGCTTCAATTTTCTCATCAGTGAGGTTGGGATGACAATGCTCCTATGGAGCGGAAAGACCACCGGACGTAGGAGCAGGAGTGCCGCAGCTTCCAATCCTGTCTATGACAGTGACCATGATTAAACTATTCCCTTCTCCCAGAAGGCCACTGATGATAAACAAGGGGATTGGGGTACTGGGAGAGCAAGAGACAGATACAGCGTGAAGGAGAAACAGAGAGAGAAAGAGGAGATGAAGCAGAGACAGGCAAAACGAGGGGAAGAAGAAGGGGAGGGGAGGGGAGGGGAGGAGAGGAGAGGAGAGGAGAGGAGAGGGAGGGGGGAGGGAAGGAGAGAAGAAGAGAGGAGAAGAGAGGAGAGAAGAGAAGAAAAGAGAAGAGAAGAAAAGAGAAGAGAAGAGAAGAGGAGAAGAGAAGAGAAGAGAAGGGAAAGTGAGAATTAGAGAGAAACAGAAGACATGGAGACACAGGAGACAGAGAAGAGATACAGACATATACGGTGAGAGACACAGAAATAAATAAAGTGAGGGGAGGGAGGGAGGGAAGGAGAGAGAGAGAGAGAGAGAGAGAGAGAGAGAGAGAGAGAGAGAAAAGAACACAAACAAGGGAGAGAGAATGAAAGAGACAGAAAGGTTCAGAGGACACAAAGACAGAGAGAGATGAGGACAAAGAAGGACAAGAGGCTGGAGAAGGTGGTCTCCAGTAAGGAAACAGACCAGCTTTAGACCCTCTACCTCACAATGGCATTCTGGTGCCAACAGAAAGGCGCCTGAGCTGCCCTCTGGTTGTGGTGGATAGGCCTTTGCCTCCAGGGAGTTTGGGCAAGGAAAGGCTCCCCTGGGAAAGGACGAGCGGGGCTCTTCCCTGAGCTGACCCTCCACACTCGCTTCCAAAATACAAAGGCATTCAGCAGGGCTGGCCACTGCTGAGCCCAAAGGCACACAAACTCTGTAACCTGAAGCAACTGGAGGAAAGTGAAACGCTAATATTATTTATCCCTGGACTCCAGGGTATGAGGAGTCTAATTTAAAATTTTTCATCCTGCTTCACACCCCACATAATGTGCCCCTTTCTTCTCCAGACCCAAGGTGTCCTTTTGCCGAGCACTGCTTGGGCCTGTGGTGGGAACATATTTTCAAAGGTCAGTTTTGCCAATTATAATCCAAATTGAAGTTAATATTTTTTCTCAGGCCATGTTGTAACCACATTCTGTTAATTTCATAAAGATACCATTTAGCTGACGTAGGTGGTATTCTGGGCATCAGACCACTTGTCTAATGTCAACAGAAAGCAGTAACGGTAACTACCGACTTCCCATCACTTGGGAAAAAAAAAATTTTCCCAAAATTATAGCCTGTAGGAACCAGACAGCATCATGTTTCTTAGTGGGAAATTACAGAGATTTTTCTATGTACTTAAAATTAGTCGGAGTTTATAAAGTCCACTCCCATTTTTAATGACTTGCCCATGGGCTGTTTCTGCTACAGCCCGTCTTGGGGTGAGGTGATTTTCAAGGTCCTTCATTTAACAGTTAGGCAACCTGCCCTGGAGATTACTTACACAATGATGGAATGTGTGTGGAAAGGGCTCGGGCCTGGGAATGAGAAGACCCCCAATTCAATCCCGGCTCTGCCACTTAATCGCTGTGTGGATTTGGCCAAGTCACCTCTTCTCTCAGAGGTTCAGGTTTTTTTATCTCTATGATCTCAAGCAATTTGTAAGAAGACTGGATTTGGCAGAGCTAACTTCAAATTGTACTGGTGCCATTGACTGTTTGACTGAAGGCTTAACTCCTCCTCTTGCCCCCCAGAATTCTGTTTCCTCATCTATAAAAATGTACATGATAATACTCACATGATCTGTTTTTCAGGGACTGATATAAGTGATTTGTCAGTGCTAAAGCTAAGTGGGAGTATATTCCTGGCTAAATTTGCTTCTTCCCAGTAACCCAAGATCCTGATCTTTTGGCTATAGAACTGGCCCTTTGGCCAATGTTCCTCGGGTCTTTCTAGGTGGTAGGATAATCTGCCTAATTCCTTTATATTAACATATCCGTGGATGATAAGGACTTAATATATTACCCCTTCCAGAGTAATTAAACATTTACTTTAGGGCCCATTCAGAACATAGCCTAGCAAATCTAAGACTTAAGGAACTCTGGTTCATGGTCTACTTGTTAATCATTGCAGTCGTTGTCCAACTCTTCATGACCCCATTTGGAGTTTTCTTGGCAGAGATACGGAGTGGTTTGCCATTTCTTTCTCCAGCTCAGAAAACTGAGACCAACACGGTGAAGTGACTTGTCCAGGTTCACACAGCTAGTAAGTGTCTGATGCCAGATTTTTAACTCGGGAAGGTGTGTCTTCCCACCTCTAGGTCCAGCACTCTATTCATTGTACCACCTTAGTGGCCCACAGTCTATTTAGAGAGACCCAATTAAAACAGGTAAGCGCACAGAGGACAACTAAGTGCTAATTGTACAGTCCTGACTGTTGGATAGGAATCCAAAGCAGAGAAAAGCCTTACTGGTTAGAAATTTTAAAATGGGTGTTCTGGTAAATATTTACATTAACCAGCTCTCCAAAAAAAAAAAAAAAAAAGTATGCACAACATGCTTGTAAGTTTTATCGTTCTAAGAGGCTCCTCCATAGTTTTGACTCAAATAACTAGTATGGTAATTTGTAGCACTATATAGGGGAGGTAGGAGAGATATACATGTGTTTATGTATATAGGCATGTATGTATATGTCCATATATACGTACACATATCTACAGATATATTGTACATATACATATTATGTGTATATATACACTATACATGCACATACACACTTACATATATACATATATACATATATATAATTAGCAGTGTCAATGCAATAAAATGCAAAGAATATGGAAGTCAAGCTTTGAGTTACAGCTCCAACTCTGCTACCAGCTGCTTGTATAATTTTGAGCCAAGTCCAACCAATCTCTCTGGCTCTCATTTTCCTCTTATGTAAATGGGAATAATATAACATTGCCTACCTCATAGCTGTCAGAATGTGATGACTGTCATCATCTTGATGAAATCACCTAACGTCTTGGGGCCTCAGTTTTCTCATCTGTAAAATGAAGATAACTATAAGACATTTCTATATGGTCATGAAGCCTGCAAAGTACATTTCCTCAACTAGTTAACCAGCATTTTTTTAAGTGGTTACTACGTGTCAGGGACTGTGCTCAACTACAAAGAGAAAGACAAAACCATTTCTCAGGTGTTTCTAGTGTAATGGGGAAGACAACACAGAAAAACGAATCTGGGATAGGGGTAGAGGTGGGGGCTGAGATGGAGGAACCCAGAGGTACAGTGGAGAAAGTATAGGAGAGAGCCAGGAGTACAGCCTGAAGAAGATTGAAGCCATGATTGGCTTGGGTATGTATCCTCCTTAAAAATGGAGGCTCTGGGTGGGGCAGCTAGGTGGCACAGTAGATAAAGCACTGGCCCTGGATTCAGGGAGTACCTGAGTTCAAATCTGGCCTCAGACACTTGACACTTACTAGCTGTGTGACCCTGGGCAAGTCACTTAACCCCCATTGTCCCGCCAAAAAAAAAAAATGGATGGCTCTGGGGAAGAACCAGCCAATCAGAGAGAGAAGTCAAGTGGGTGGGTGGAAGGCACTTCTAATGTGTGAAATACAGAAAAGGAGTGAGCTTCCAGGGGGAAAGGTTTCTATGGTCTGGGAAAGAAAATTGGGAGCTTTCGGAAAATAACCTAGAGAGGAATGTTTCCTCAGCAAAAACCCTTGGATATAGCTAGTATCTCTGTGTATCTCTCTATATACATATATTATTAAATTATTTCTATATTATTTATAATATTAAATATATAAATATTTACTTATATATTTATAGAATCTACACCATGCATATGTATGTATGGTGTGTATGTATGTATGTATGAATGAATATATGTATGTATGTAGTGAAAAAGGCAACTGGACCTTTGATTTCATCCATGTAATGAACTCTGAGTAACTCTAAGTAACTCCACACAGGCAAATAAAACAACTCCCTATAATTGATTGTTTTAGAAGCCTGCCTGGGATACTGTGTGGTTAAGTGACTTGTCCACGGTCATGCAGGTAATTTATGTCTGAGGTAGATCTTAACCTTAGATCTTCCTCACTCCGAGTCTGGATCTCTCTCCCCTATACTTTGCTGTTTCTTTATTAACCCCATTTTACTCTTGAATGAACTGAGGCTCAGAACAGTTATTCGATTTCCCCATGGCCTCACAGGCAGTAAGTATCAAGCCAGGATTCAATTTTTAGTTTCCCAAGTCTTAGTTCAAGATTCTTTTCACTGCCCCCCTTATCTTTCAGGGTTGGTGTGAGGATCCAACTGGGTAAGTATGTTAAAGTGCTTAGAGATCTGAAATGTGCTCTACAAAAGCTGGGTATCATTAATTGATGGGGGGCCCCCTCTCCCCTTGTGTAAGGCAGCCAGCCAGTCCTGAGGCAGCCCGCAGGGCTCTTTGGTACATACATAGCCTATCTACTTACTTCGTGCTCTGCTCAGTCCCCCTTTCGCTTCCTGTTTTAGATCAATGCTCTTTTTTTTTTTTAACCTCTGGAGTTTTCATTCATTAGTGTGCTCTTTGTTAATTGTTAACACACAAGTCAGTGATTTTGTCAGTTCAAGAAATAAGGGAACGCAACTCAGTTGAGGAAAATACTTCCAAAGAGGCAGCTTCAGGGTCCCCTCCCCACCACCTCTGACACTTATAGTGGAGGCAGAAAATGTATTGGGGGAAAGAGAGAGGGAGAGAGGGAGAGAGGGAGAATAGTGACACAGAGATGGAGAGACAGACACAGGGTGAAGGAGAGTTAGAGAGAGAAAAGAAAGGGAGAAGATGAGGGAAGAGGAGGAAAGGAGAGAAAGAGGAGGGAGGAGAACAAAGAGAGAATTAGAGAGAAACAGAGACATTGAGACCAGAAACAGAGAGAGACATAGATGGAGATGAGAGGCATAGAGAGTGAAGAAACAGATATAGGGAGAAGGAGAGACAGAGAGAGAAAAGAAAGTGAGGAGATGAGGGAAGACAGAGAGAGAGGGGGGGGGAGGGGGGAGGGATTGCTAGGTTCACATTCTGGAGTTTCATAAGCCAATGGGAGACCAGCCTAGAAGACATGCTGATTGCATGTTGGGTTTTTAGTCCTCCCAGATAGAAATTTTTTGCGGGGAGCAGAAGAGCAGCTAAATGCAAAGTAGTGGAATCTTCGGTGATTTCCAAATTAGAACCTGCGCCAGGCTGAGGGGAAGCACTGTATATGCTTCCGCCCCACAATTCTGGGATTTGGAGTTGTTGATATTGTTTCCACAATTCCAGCAGCTGCCTCCTCACTCTTCTTAGTCCTTGCTCTAAGCTGGACCAGAACTTCATCAGAAGGAGAACCATGGAGACATGAAGTGTATACACACACACACACACACACACACACACACACACACCACACACACACGGACAGAGACAGATACAATGTTTTGATTGTACCTTGATTTGTTATAGCCTTGGAGGTGAGAATAGTTCCCAAGAGTCCACCAGACACTGACAGTATTGAACTGCATCTTCTGGGACTTTTTTCCAGAGATTTCTGGAGAAACCTGCTAGGAGAGGAAAAGCCAAATACTTAAAAGTTGGAGTTCAGAGTTCATCTTCTGTCTTGGGAAGACGGGAAAGCTCCAGAGTTGAGCACTTAACCAGTATCTCTGGGTTTGTTTGTGCTTCTCTGCTTTTCCCTACAAAGCCCAGGAAATTCAGCTAATCCCAATTGAACTCCAAACCTCCAGCTCTTGACAAGGTTTCTCCTTCTCTGGTATCTTTCTCCCGGAAGTCCCTTTAGAAAGTCTCAGAAGCCCCAGTTCCACAGCAGGGGCTTGTGAATTTTCTGCGGAAGTATCTCTCATCTCCGTGGTGATGGCAAAGAAGAGTTACATATCTAAAAGGTAGTTGGCCTTAGGTGCCAATGAGTCCATTTCCATTGAGGAAATGAGGTCACCATAGGAAAGTGATTTGTCCAAGGTTACACTGCCTAATGAGAAGCAAAGCTAGGACTAAGACCTAAACATCCTCATTACAAATCAGAAATTCAGCAACTGTATTATTCTATTTCTCATGTCTTTTGCTATTGAACAATGATCTCAGTCACACGTAGAACATTTCATAGTATTTTAGATTGAGAGTTGAAAGGAACATTGAAGGCCAGTGTATTCAATCCATTTTATTTTACAAATGAGGAAATGCAGTGCAGATAGGTAGAGGAACTTGACCATGATCACCTGGAAGTAAGTCAGGATTTGAATGTAGCTCTCCTGACTATACTTCCAGTGTGTTACAGAGGAATCATATGTCGAAAACTATGCCTCTTAGGTCCTCTAGGTCTTAAGGAGTTACAGGAAAGCTTTCCCCCTTCCTTTCCTTTTCCCCCAGATTCCTTTACTCTCCCCACTCTGTACCAGGCAAGAACTTCACTGACTGGTGTTTGGCTGGTAAAGAATACATAAGAGAGTTTTGATTCCATGAATGCCACGAGTAACCACACCAACATCCCCGTCAACCAGATTGGATATGAGTTGTCCCCATGATCATTCTGAGAAATGTTTTCAAAACCAAGAAGCTGAGTCATTGGTAGTTTGTGCATGAGTTCTCATTGGGGAGCATCGGGTCCAGCTGGTCTATTAGTTGAAAATCTACATGGGACTTTAGCTCTTCTTGTAAGTGGTTTGAGGGCAGAGACTATATCTGCTACTACATCATATCTTCCTACTATACATAGCCTAGAGCTAAATATATAGTTAGCACATTTGCCCATTGATAATTCTATTGTAAAAGTGTTTCTGGTTGGCAATCCAATTTTGCTCTAGGCTCATCCATTTGGTGACACATGTGGTTCAGAGGAGGAAAGGGTATGGGGGAAGCTGGATTGACTGTTGAGTAAGTATAGAGGACCTCTGTGTCCCCAAAGATTTAAATCTTTGGGAATGGATTTGCTACAAAAAAAAGACCCACAAGGTTGTAAGAGTCAATAATGAAGGCATGTCCCAACATATGCTTAAAATATTTTATTTTCAAATTACAAACACAATGTTGTTCATTCTCTGTTATAGGAATGGAATTACTCTTCTATTCTTAAGAATAATTATTGTCTATACATCATGTCAAGGGGCATCAATGAAAAATAAGATTTATTTTAAATCTTGAACCAAGAGCCAAAGGAGCTGGGTTCAAATCCTGATTCTGCTATGAACTTGACATATGACTCTAGCCAAGTCACTTTTTCCAGAGCTTCAGTTCTTCTTCAGTCAAAATCTAAAGGGTTAGACTAGATGATCTCAAGATCCCTTCTAGCTCTTATAGTACATTTTACCTTAATTACTGACTGTTCTCATAGAACCTCAGAAAATACACCATTAGAGTATCCTATAAAATAATGAATAAGACTATTCCAGGCCTGTTTTATTCATTTTTAAAAAGGTATAGTATAGAACTTGCCAAAAGGATTACAGCATTATAAATTTAAATGCCTATACTTACCCACTTTCTAGTTTCTGGAAAGTGGGTATCCCTCCCTCTTCCATTTGTAGTGATAATTATCATTTATGTAGCAATTCATGGTTATAAAGTCCTGTCACAGATGTTTTAGGGTCATAGGCTCTAGAGGTATAAAGGACCTTGGAGATCATTTAGTTCAACCCCTTCGTTCTACATGGGGAAACTGAGGTCTGAAATGGTGAAGTGACTTGCTTTCTCAAGGTCACACTAGTAGTAAGTCACAGATTCAGGATTTGAACTCAAGGGGTAGCCAGATGCCACAGTAGATAGACCACCAGCCCTGGAGTCAGGAGGACCTGAATTAAAATTTGACCTCAGACACTAGCTGTGTGACCATGGATGAGTCACTTGACCCCTATTGCTGAGAGAGTGAGTGCTCATGCACATGCACGCGCAAGAGAGACAGACAGAGACAGAGAGACAGACAGAAAGAGAACATAGGCAAAATCCAAATTCCTATGTGTCCCCTTTGGTCCTCAAATAACCCTGATTGGTAGGATCATAAGTGATACCCACTTGTCAGGTGAGTAGACTGAGGTTCAGTGAGGTGCTCCAAACCCTAGTCAGTGGTTGGGTTGGAGCTCCAATCAGTTCTCCAAGTGGAGGGCTGTGTTGAGCTCTCAGCGAGAGCCTCTTTCTCTATACAGGCTGATAATGGCCAGGGTAACTTTATGAGTTCCCAAGATTTGTTAGAGTCAAAGAACTCACCATGTTCTCTCTTCCTAGTGTGCCATCCTAGGCCCTGGCCATCTCCAGGAGGCCCACCTCTCCCCTTGAGGCCTCTCCTCCAAGATGTAGTGCTCAGTGGGGCTCTCTCCATCCTGCTGGATCTGATTTGCACGCTGGGATATCTGAGAGGGCTTCTAATTGGCAGCTCGCTTGTGTTGTTTCAACAGGCTGTGATAAAACAATTGGTCCAAATCGATCCTGGCTGAGAAGGTTTCTGCAGAGCTGTTTCCAATTGATTGTTGAGACAAAGGAAAAAGCACAGCTTGCAACAAGCACCTAGGAATTGCTCTCCTTGGGCTATTGGCCTTCTGCAGGTTCCCACACCTCCTCTCCAGAGCCCTATATCATAGAAAGAAACCCAGAGAGAATGTAATAAGATTGAGCAAACCCACATGGTCATTTCCGTGCCTTTCATTAGCAGGGGAGTGTCTAAGTATGGTTCCCATTTCACAGGTGAGGAAACTGAAATTTAGGGTAGTTATGTGATTTGTTCACCATCATACAGCTAAGAAAAAAAAAGTGACAGAGCCCAGATTTCAAATTCAGTTCTTCCTAAAGACATCATTATACAGTATCCCCAAACACACATAGAAAGTGGGGAAAAAGAACTATTTCCAAGTGGATGCTGTTGGATTTTAAAATCAAAGAGATAGAGCTAGAA
Organism: Dromiciops gliroides; assembly: GCF_019393635.1. Taxonomy (NCBI): domain Eukaryota; kingdom Metazoa; phylum Chordata; class Mammalia; order Microbiotheria; family Microbiotheriidae; genus Dromiciops; species Dromiciops gliroides. The sequence continues at coordinate 697,211,271 of NC_057861.1, read as the reverse complement.
AAAAAGCTATTGAGTCTTACTCCTTCATTTAAAGATGAGTAGTTAAGTGATTTGTCCAAAGTCATATATATAGTAGTGAGTTACAGAGCTTAGTCTCCAGTTCAGGTCTCCTGTTTTGTTAGGTGATTCTACTATTTTTCTTCCTATTCCTGATGCCATCCACCATAATAATCCTCCCCACTGAAAAACTTCATGTGGACATAGTGACAGCTTGTAGGGTTGTAGTGTAGTTAGAGGAGAAACCCAATATTTGTGTCCTGAAGTCCAATTCTCTATTATTGATGCACTAGGTGGTTTTGGTTTTTACATTATTTCAATTAGATTTTTCATTTTTGGAAGTACTAGGAGAGAGAAGAGACCTGGCTATAGCTTGATTTTCTGAGGCTGGGTCAGACCATTTGGATGAAAAGTGAAAGCCTGGGTCCAACATCTGGATGCATGCGTCTACACGGCGCCAAGCATCCGCATCTTTGGAAGCATCCAGATGAGCCACACCATTTGTACTTATTTATTTATTTTTGTCTTTCATCTGGAGGTCTGGCACCATGTGGACAGAGCCATAAACTCCAATGTGGCTAGAGGAGAGAGAGGTAATAGTGGGGGTTCACAAAGGGAGACCATTGACAGGCACTCTGAAAATAAAAATGAAAGGGTTTTTGCAAACATTTGGTGTTTTAGCTGCTGAAATGATTCCAGGTTTGTTCACAAAGCCCAGATTACCCAAATGCACTTATTTTCTTGCTGACTGTGGAAGAAGCTGGACCCAAGATCCAGAAGCCTAGCACAGCTTCTCAGGTATATTTCCATACCCTTTGAACAGACTCCAGAGATATAGTCAGCTTGCAGCATTACCAAACTTCCAGATGCACAGCTCTTAGAGATGAACTAGAGCCCTCTGCACACTAGCTCAGGGTTTATCAATTATATTTTGCCCTTCTCATCTCATGCTAGTGTTGTTTTAATTCCTATCTCTTTTAAATCTAATCTCTCCCTGTTTTAATCTTCTAAAGCACTAGTGTAGTTAGGTCCACAAAATCTCTCTCTTCACTGCAACAGGTCCCTTTCCCTCAGTCTAACCCCTTTGCTAGAATTAGCTGCTAGCTCCATCCTTTGGCCTTCTGTTTTGGGAAACTTGTGTGGGGGAACATAGGCTGGGCTAATTTGAAGAACCCAGTCCCTCTTCCTCTGAAGAAGATGGATGAAAAGACAAGTGAGGAGGAGTGGGGTGCTCCTCAAAACTCCAGGTCTCAGAGAAGTCCTGACACAAGTAAAAAGTATAATACTGTGGTACTGGCGCTAAGAAGAAGGAAAGCTAGTATGGAGTTGGAAGCAAAGACTTGTTTAAAATGGCACAAGAAGAGAATATTCCAATATCACCCTAAGAGCCCCTTGGAATGGGAGAATAGAGACTATGAAACACAGGAATACAAAAACAGATTTCAAAAGAATGAAGGTTTTCTGGCCTTGAGGTGCAATTATAAATTATAGATACATTTGATAAGACAGAAGGTCCAGTATAATCTCTCCACACAGACCAGCTGCTAGAGGGCAAATCTCTTAGAGAAGGTGAAAAATACCATTTGGTGGAAAGTAGTAGAATTATAGAAGTCAGAAGGACAGTGAGTGAAGCCTGTAAGGAGTGAGCATACTTTTCTAAGAGCTATGAGGCTATGGGGCACTATAGAAGGTGAAGAGGAGAGAGAGAGAGAGAGAGATACAGATGAGAGAGAGAGAGAGATGAGAGAGAGAGAGAAGAGAGAGAGAGAGAGAGAGAGAGAGAACTGATTGTTGATTCCTAGAGAGAGAGGCTGCTAGAATAAACAGTAGCATGCCACAGAGAAAGGGATATGGTATGTGGGGAGGGGGGATGACATAAAGTGCTATATACTCCATTTCCTGAAAGTCATGTTGACTATATAAGTATTTAAGGGGAGAGCGGTTGACTAGGAAGACTTCTTGATTATCTCTTTATGAGCTCAAATGTGATTCCTTTCAATGTGCTTTAATGTATAAATAAACGTATTCTGTTTTGAGCCTGGTGAACCTGGGAGCTTGGAAGTAGATCTGGTGATTATCCTTGTGGGAGAATTAGATAGATACTGATGTTCTCATGTTCCACTTGGGTGGAAGGCAAGGAACCAGAGAAGTGAGAGGTCTTCTAAATGTAGGTGTGAGCCCATGACTTAAGAGACTAACTTAAAAAAGGAAATAATAACATTCAGTCACAGATTTTATATTCGTTTCTAATCTTTATGTGTTAACTACTAAGGAACAATCTTGAGTTGCATGCTTCCTCTGACTTCCTAGAGTCAAAGATGTTTTCGGTTTTATTTTTGATAACAACATCAATTTACCTTACTTTGGAGCTTCAAAAATTTGCAAAGTGTTTCTTCCCAATAGCTCTGGGGTAGGCAGCGAAAATAACACGACCTCTCTTTTACAGATGAGAAAAAATAAATCTCTAAAAGGTAGGTGTCTGTATCCATGTGATACCCTTCCTTCGATTTGCTCCTCAGCCCAAATGCGTAGTTGTGTATCAGTGACCTTTAGAGGCCGATGACTCAATTTCCCCTGGAAACTTCTGGGGTCTCAAGAGACATGGTGACAGATCTTGAGTCTTTTGTGGATGATAAACTTCCACGCTGCTTCTAGCCATGTGATGATCCAGTGTTAAAAGGACTCGTGATTTTTGTATAATTCATAAAACCCTGAGTGAGTAGTCTGTTGTTATTTCCCCATCCCATCATAGTGGTTGGGATGGAGGTTGCTATGTCATTTAGAAGGAGAGGCCACTTCCATTTGGCTCTCTCTTTGTTTGGCTCTTCAAATGTCATTTATGTAACTCTCAGGCTTCCACTGAGGGGTGCAATGGATGGCCTGGTCTTTCTCCAGTCCAACAGTATCATGAAGACTATTTTCATATAGCAGCTACACTAGGGAAATTCTACTCAGTGAGCTTGTATGTGAGTCTCTGGCTTTCTTTTATGCTTTTTGTTTTCTATTTTGAGTAGGTGACCCAGTTTCAAACTGGAGGAAGATTTGTCTGAGCATTAAGGTAACCATGTAAGTTTGAGATGTCCAGAGGTCCAGGATTGATTGGTTGGAAGTGACCAGTGACAAGAGGAATTTCTTTATTAGAGAAAAGGATTATTAACAAGAGGAAGAGACCTGGTCTGGTTTGCCAGAAGATAGACTTTGAGGGAGACAGTGCAGAGCTAACATGAAAAATAAAATATCTATTCTGCAGACCTGTGAATGTGTCTATGTTCTGATGAGTTTTTATGTATCAACCTCTCAGAAGACAGCAACAGTAGTTGTAAGTTAAATTACTGAATGTTTTAAATGGTTCTGTCAATGCATCCTGTGATTCTTTTATATTTAACATTTCTTTTGTGTGTAGGAATAAAATTTCTGATCCACAACTGGGAGGGGGGGGGCGGGAGAAGCTATGTGACTTGTCCAAGGGACATAAACTAGAAAGCACTGAAGCAGAGATTTAAGTGTAGGTCCCATGACTTCAAGCCCATCACTCTTTTTTCAATATATATTTCCTAAAAGCACTTGCAAAAATTAAAAGATTTGTCTGAAAACAAATGAACCAACAAACACTTTCATAGTAAACAAAACAAAGAAACAAAAAACTTACATGGTGCATAAATACAAAATAACTGGACCCTAGGATTAAATTGGTATTTTTTGCTTTTATTAAACTTTTCTTCTTTTATTACAACACTCTAAAGTGCAACTGTTCCAGGGTAGGATGTTGGTTGATGGAAAATAATGGTCAATATTCTTGAAACCTGGCACTTTATTATTTAGAGACTGGTATTGTATCTATTTGTTTCATGCATATTTTTTTTTGCTTTGATGAAGGTCACATAATTACTATATATGAGGTACAAGATACAAACTGAATCCAAGGTGAGGATACCAAGCACCATCCTTAAGGGGTTAGTGAGCAAGTGCTTGCCAAGCATCACTAAGACAAACAATGATTCTTAATAGGGAAAAAAGAGTCATGGAAATGATGGAGCCATATTTTTTTTTCTCTAGGGAAGTCTTGAACAAAGAGGTTGCATCTTATGATGGGAAGAGATTGGGTGCTAGGTGATTTATTGTGTTGTGGTAGGGCTTCTCTTTTTTTTTATGAGTGGGACCGGGTGGTCAATGAAGTCTCTTTCAGCTCTGAAATTCCCTGATTCATAATATCTGGGGAGTTATTGACATAGAAAGTTTCCTTTCTTAAGTAGTTGTGGGAGTATAGATAGTTAGCTTAAGAGTAGCTTCCTTGACTTCTGGGCAACGCCTCTGCCCTGATGTTATTCAAGGAAGATCCAGCCTAGTGGCATAAGGTGGAATTTGACATGCATTTGTTAAATTCATTAAAATGTTAAAATAGTGGACAGGCACAGTTGAATACAATGAATTCCAGAATTCCAGAGTTGGAAGGTGTCTCATTCAGTGTAAGACTTCAGCTACATTATGGGTTAAATAGGTATCATGGGCCAACCTGGGAACCTAACCACTATTTGGATAATTGTCTACAAGAAAATGCACTTTGAGTTCTTCACAGCTGTTTTACAGTACCATTTTGGAAGAGTAACTTGTTTGTAAACTGGGGACTGACCATTTGGAAGACAGAATAAGATATGAACCAGGGTCTGCAACAGGAACTTTGCTATTCTGCCTTCAAAAGGAAACAGAGCTGCTGGTCCCCTGGGCAGGGAAAGCAGTGCTCTAGAATTTGGGCACAGAGCTGACCTAGTAAAAATTATGTTTTGTTTTGATTAACACAAACAGCATTAATGGAGACAATAAATTGATTCATTAAAATTACAGGATACAGGGGGCAGCTAGGTGGGGCAGTGGATAAAGCACCGGCCCTGGATTCAGGAGGACCTGAGTTCAAATCCAGCCTCAGACACTTGATACTTACTAGCTGTGTGACCTTGGGCAAGTCACTTAACCCTTGTTGCCCTGCAAAAAACAAAAACAAACAAACAAAATTACAGGATACAAGATTAAGCTGCAAAATCATTGGCATTCCTATTTTCTGGCTATAAGATTTTGTTTTCTGTAGACAAGCACAAACATCCCATCCCCCAAAACATAATTAAAAAAAGAAAACCTATTAACAACACAAAACCATCAAATATTTGGGAGTTAGCCTATGTAGCAAAATATAAGATCAGTGTAAGGAAAGCTATAAAATTGTAATGAGCAAAATGAAGGACCTAAATAATCTGAGGGATATTCAATGTTCATGGATAGGTTGGAATGATTCATCAAATTAATTTATATATGTTTGAGATAATACCAATCAAAATACCAAAGTGCTTCTTTATAGAATTAGACAAAATCTTAATAAAATGTATATGGAAAAACAAATTGGCAATACTATGAAGGGCACACTGAGAAGAAAAGCGGAGTTTAAAACATATTACAAAGCAGTTTCCACAAAAAATATCTGGTCCTGAGCCAAAAGTATCAAAGTAGATCAGTGGAATAGAAGGGATACTCCAAGCATCCAACCACAAGTATACATAAAATTAATTTTTAAGAAAGCTATAGAAAATAACAACTGGGGAAAGGATTCATTATTTTATAAATGTACTTGGGAAAATTGGTTGACCATTTGGCAGGAAAGGGATTTGGATCCACATCTTACACCATATACCACACTGACATTCTGTTGGATGAGAGATGTTTTTAAAATTGAACTACAGAAAAGATGGGAAAAAATAGAAACGAGCATTGATCTCAATTGTGGAGAGGAGAAAATTTTTTTTATTCAACAAATGGGAGGAATGACTGGGGAAGAGAAAGTCATATTTGCATACATTAAAAGAAAAACACAATTAATAGAAAAGAAAATAACAGATTTTGGGGAAGTATAGCAGATAAATATGTAACATCTAAAATATATAAAAAATTGTCAAAAAGTCAGAGGTGGGGCAGCTAGATGGCACAGTGGATAGAGCACTGGCCCTGGAGTCTGGAGTACCTGAGTTCAAATCTGACCTCAGACACTTGACACTTACTAGCTGTGTGACCCTGGGCAAGTCACTTAACCCCAATTGCCTCACTAAAAAAAGAAAAAAGAAAAAAAAAGTCAGAAGTAACTCCCAATCCACAGTCAATGGATATGAATAGTCAACATAAGAGGAAACAAATTGTTTATGATCATTGAAAATGGATCGTGTGAAAAATGTTCAACCTCACTAATAATGAAAAAAAGTTATATTTTTTGAATTACCATTTCACATCCATTAAATTGGCTAAAATAATAAAATTGATGAAACCAAAGGCTTGATGGGGCTGTGGAGCCATGGGGACAACTCATTAATTGCTGATAGAATTGCCATTTTCATGTCTCACTTCTGTCTTTTTTTTTTTATTTAAAAAAATTTTCTTCTGTACCTTTAGATTTAGTTCCCCTAACTTTGGCCTTAATCCTTCGACCCTTAGCATCATTGGCTTACTTCAAGTCCAGCTCAGGTCTCCCTAATGGAAGCCTTTTTCTGATCTCCCAGGTTGTTAGTGCTTTCCCTCCCTTCTCAAATTGCCTTCAATTTCTTTATCTTCATAAATGATGAATCCCCCAGTAGGATGTAAACTGTTTGAGGATGTTCAATTGAATCTTTGTCTTCCCCTCTTACACTCCATGACTCAGCCAAAATGGCTTTATTTCTGTTCTGAAATGGTACTCCACCTCCTGTCTCCATGATTTGTCTTGATCTTCCCCAATGTCTCCTCACCTGTCCCACATAATCCTTCTCATCTTTCAATATTCAGCCCAACCATCCACCTTCCATTTTAAGCCTTTCCCATTCCTTCCAACTGCTATTGCCCTCCTTTCCTAATTACCCTGTGTCCAATTACTTGCATTTCTTATCTTTATATTTATACTGTATATATATTTCTTGTCTCCCCCAGTAGAATGTACACTCTTTTCAAGAAGAGGCTGTCACATTCTTACATTGTGGATGGCCTCTGAGATCTCTTCCAGTTTAAAATCTATGATCCTATATTGCTTCTTTGAGTTGGGTCTAAACGTGGAAACCTGTAGGTTCCTCTTCAAAAACAGGCATGATTCCAGCCAATGGGACCTGAACTCCAGTCACAATGGATTTCTAAATTCTTTGTGTGTGTGTGTGTGTGTGTGTGTGTGTGTGTTTTTAGTGAGGCAATTGGGGTTAAGTGACTTGCCCAGGGTCACACAGCTAGTAAGTATTAAGTGTCTGAGGCCGGATTTGAACTCAGGTACTCCTGACTCCAGGGCCGGTGCTCTATCCACTGCGCCACCTAGCCGCCCCGATTTCTAAATTCTTTTGCTGAGTTTTAGTAACTTTTCTTTTGTCATGGCCCTTTCTGCTTGTTCCAATACCCTCAGCCTGTATTCCAATACTTCTGCATTTATCAAGATTTCTCTAGGAATCTTAAGCTAATTTCTGTCAAAGCTACTCACATGAAATAGAAAATTTAAAGGTTACATAAGTTTAATTAATTTACCCACCAATGACCTACAGGCTTTCATGGAATAGCACCCTCAAAGAGATAGGAAGCAGTATGTGCCATGCAAATTGAATCAACAGTACTACGTCAATAACCATCTCTTTAGGATTCTCCTATAGTCCAAATCCCTGAACCCAAGAGCCATGGGAATAGCACTTCTTTCAGCCCAGTGTCCTTAGCCATCATCCTGGGCAGCACTTCCTATTGATTTCCTATATAACAAATGTTCCTGTGGGAGCTACAGGCATAGCTACTTGAAGACCCAAAAAGAGAAAGTTCTTGCCACCAAAGTCTTTGGCACTGTCAAATGCTATAACTTCAGAAACTGATACCATTTTACCAATGGTAATGACATTAACGAAAAGGCATTACCATCTCCTCTGCTGCTGCTCCCTAATGAGTATGGGAACTTCCCTTCTGATTATGCAGTGTAAGATACATTTTTGGACATGGCCACAATAGGAATCTGTTTGCTTTTCTATGCTTATTTGTTACGAGGGGTTTCTTTTTGTTTTTCAGCACAGGTGGGATGAAAAGAAATGCTTGATTATTGAAGAAAATGCATGCACACTGGTCACTATCATCGTTGTTCATACCATCACATAATGGGCGATATGATCCAGACTGATATAAAGACAATGCCATATGTAAAAAAGGGAGGGGGGGAGTCTTTCCACTCCATTCCACCCTCCTTCCAAGCCATCTACCATATTATGCCCAAATTATCTGCAATGATGTATATATGGTCCTGGCCATGTCACTACCCAAATCCATCTCCCCTTCCTGAAGAGAATAGATAAGATTTCTCTACCTGGCCTTTAAGTGCTTCTAGCCTTATCTCATACCATTCTCCTCCACACATTCTATACTCACATCTGAGTGGATTATTTGCTGTCCACTGTAACTGTCTTCTACTCTTTTCTGCTGCCATATCTGCTGATCACATTCCCCCACCTGAAATGTCTTCATGCCCTCTCTACTCCCATGTATCACTTTGTATCGTAGTTACTTGAAGAAGGCAACTATAATACAAAAACTATAACACAAAAATTCATGTAGCAGAAAGAGTTCTGGGGTAGGAATCAGAGAATGTGGGTTCAAATCCTAGCTCAGGCACTCATCAACTATGTGACCTTGGGCAAGTCCAGATCTCTACAGACTTCAGTTTCCTCAACTCTAAAATGAGGCAGTGGGACTCCATGATCTCCAAGGGCCCTGCCCACTTTAAATCTGTGATTCTGTGATCTAGACTGCAAGGTCCCAAAAGACAATGGCTCTGACTTATCTGGGGACCTCAAACACTGTTCACATATATTAGTAATAAATGTGCATAATAAATGTCAAGGTCTATTCTGAATGGTTGCATGAGGTGAGGGAAGACATCCAAGTTTCAAAATGGCAAAGCTGTTTAGATGCCAGTAGACCTGATCTATTTGGGCTCTTTGAGGTGAAGGAGCTTAAAGAAGATTTACGTAAAAGAAACTGTGATCTAAAGTATGCCCAGCTTGAACACGGATCTTGGTCAAGAACACAGACAGAATTTTTCCTGGCATTGTCAGACAGGATTAAATGATGGTGTCCATATCATTATAATGTTTATAAATTCCAGACTTCTGGATTTTATTTTCTTTGGGCTTACCTCCTCCTTTAATTCCCCGATAATTTGGGGGAGGGGTGGAAGGGGATACCAGAGGGGCCCCAAGATATCCTGAGGTAGTGTATGCCACCACTGCCATTGATCCTGGGTGTCCTGCATTGCATATATCCCCTGAAGAGGGGAGGTTTGGGCTGTCTGCCTCTTACTAGGACTACTGGTGTAGCAGCATTAGTCTCGTGATGGATAATTCTAGGGGGAGGACATGATGATGATGGGAACCTGGGTGGGGTGGCCCAGGAAAATGAAAGGATGTTTTATTTAACTCCCTGGGGCACCAGCCCAGTGGGAGGAATGTGCTTTCTCCACATTGTGATTCTCTAGGTGTCATAGTCCTCATAGCCCCATTGAGATTGTTTTAAGGACAAAGAATGCTTCTTTCATTATAGCATCTTGTAGGAAAACCCAAGTGGCTTTAGACTAGTTATGGCTCTGGATCTTGCACCCCCTCCATTTCCCTTCCCCACCAGCCTACTTGTTTAAAGTCACTGGGAAGGGTCTGGGTCTGCTTAGTTGTCCTTATCTACTTCTGCCTATTTCCATGCCATGTCTCCTTGACTTAGACATGACTCTCCAGCTCACAACCCTGGGACTCTTCTTGCTCTTGGTTTGTTCTCCCTAACTACCCACTCCTTTCTGCCTCTGGCTCTTGGAATAATAAACAAATCTGTATTATCCTTCGTGGTAAGGATATTCGATCAACAGTTCTGTGGTACCCCTTGCCATCCCTGTGACTTCACAGGCCAAATTACCCCATCTTGGCCTAATATGTGTTGTCTTCCTTTATTAGACTGTAACTTCCTTGATGAGAGGAAGCATCAAAGTTGTATGTGTATTCTTAGTGCTTAGCATAGTTATTAGGGTAAAGGGGGAAGAGAGGAAATGAGCATTTCTAGCGAACTTACTCTGTACCGGGCACTACACTAGACACAAATATTTTCTCATTTAATCCTCACAACAATCTTACCAGGTGTAATGATTGGAATGACGCCACCTACTGGAGACTTGCTGTGGAGACCTCCACCATGAGGAAAATGCCTCAGAGGCATTGTGGCTTTTCCTTGGCGTCAGGAAATGACGCTTGCTCATGGGTGCTGTCTATCAAGTCTACCAGCCAATCAACTGGAGGAGCCTCCTATGGTCTGGGAGGAGACAGGAAGGAGGAAAGGGAGCCTGCGCAGAGAGCGCTGGCCTTTTTGGCTTCCGGACTTGATGGTGGTGGCGGCAGAGGACTTCACAGGAGATTTGAGGAAAGATAGGAATGCCAGGCTGTTAGAATTCTGTTCTCAATCTTTTTCTTTCTATTTTCCAATAAACCCTTAAAACCTAAACTCGTTTTATCAGTGATTTTTAGTCAGTTTCCCCCAAACTGGGGGAACACATTAGAATCCACATTTAGAATCTTAAATTACACAGTTTGGCTGACCACGAAGAGGAAAACCGAACATTCATCTTCTGATCTTCTGATTGGGTAAGATTTCCCCTCCCTTGTCCCCTTAAATTGGAAAGAACTACCAAGTATAGGCTATTTTAAATTTCAAATGGATCTTTTAAACACCCTAAGTACCCCTTTTCTAGCTTTACCTTCACTAATCAAAGATGTTGGCCAGCTTGAACTTGAATATATTTTTATTACTCTTTGTGGTTTTGTGGGGCTTTTTGGTGTGGTATGGAGAATTTGGCATGTCCTAGATAATGTTAGAATAAAGATGATTCCCTGGGATTCCCCATTAGGAAAGCTACTTATGGATTGGAATGAGGGAAAACTTAGACTAAATACAACCATGACCAGAGGAGAGCTTATCAGACTGTGTTTTATGTGGCATGAGGAATTACAGGAAGAATGGCCCAAATATGGGTCATTTGATCCCCAAACATTGAGGCATTTGCAAAGAACCCTAAGTAGATGTCCACCTGAACATTTACGTTATTGGAAAATCTGGGCCAGAGCAAGTGAAAATTATCATACTAAAAATATAAAACGAGGAAAATCCAGGCCCCAGTTTACATCTGAGTCTGCCACCCAAACTGAAACGATAGACTGGCAGACAGACATGGCCTGCCTAACCGAAACGCCCAACAGAACAACTAAATCCAAGGCCATTCAGACTGAAATTCCAAATAACCCAACTCTTATTCCCTCACCCTCTACTTCCTCCATGCCAAACAAACAAATAAAGAAAGAAAGAAATGATTCCCCTGTAGAGGAGACAGAGAAAGTAAAAATTTTTCCCCTTCAAGAGATCCTCGCCCATGGTCAAAAAGGTACTATACGTAAGCTCAGACAATACACACCTTTTACACCCAAGGATTTGGCTTTATGGGGACAAAGCACTCCTAAATTTGATGAAGATCTCACAGCAGTTATCAGGCAGTTTAGAGCAATTTTTAGAGCATATCAGCCCACTTGGAATGATGTTACTGACCTTATGGAAATAATATTGTCCCCAGGAGAAAGAGCAGATATAGTAGCTGCAGCAAACAGCCTGGAAGCCACGGGAAAGGTTGATATGGGGTGGCCTATTCAAGACCCTGACTGGGACCCCAATAACCCTGAGCATTTTGATATGTTGAAAGATGCAAGGGAAACATTGCTGAAGGCAATGGAATCCTGTATTAGAAAGACTGATAACTGGCAAAAATTTATAGATATAGTTCAGGGACCTGATGAGAGACCTAATAGATTTTATGACAGGCTGTGTAAGTATGCCAGGCAATATGCTAGACTAGACCCATTAGACAGTAGAGACGCCCATATTATCTGCTCTCATTTTGTAAACCAGTCATTACCAGAAATTCGGAAATATTTTAAAAAGCAATGTCCTGGGTGGAATAGTTTGAGTCCTGACAGACTTAAAGAAATAGCAACATATATTTACGAAGGAAATGAGAGAGAAGAAAGGAACAGACAGGACATTTTAGCTCCAGTACAGGAAACAACAGGGCAGAGAAACTGGAAAATTGAAAATCGTTATCAACCCCCTAAATTTTGTGAGTACTGTAAAAAACAAGGACACTTCTTGAGGGAATGTAGAACTAGAAAACAAGACCTTAAGAGGACAATGACCGAGAGCCTTGAGGAATTCTTTGGGGAAATCGAAATAATTTTGGAAACTTTTATCAGAAAGGAAACAACCGGAGTAATTATAACCCTTATTACAGGCAGAATCAAAATGGATATAAATCTTTTCAGGGGGATACAAGGAGACAGTATCAGGATAACCGTAGACCCTATCAGGGAGGAACAGAAGGACAGAACCAGAATCAGGGTAACCATGGACTCCCTCAAAGGGGGGCACAGGATTGACAAGAGGAAGGGGAGGAATGGAACAAAGATAATGAAAGCAACATATTCCCAGATCTGGATTTTTTGAATGCACTTGTGCCAGTTCATTCACCTCCCCAGAGTAATGAACCTCATGTGACCCTCAAAGTAGGGGACACGTATTATGACTGTTTACTAGACACAGGAGCTTCTAAATCAGTATTAATAAGCAAACCAGATGCTGGGTGTAGACCTGTAGGATTTTTGAATGTAGTAGGAGTCTCAGGAAAGAGCCAGAGAGTGGCAAAATTGAATCCTCGCATGGTATCTATGGGGCCCTTAACAGTAGAACATTCATTTTTACTCATGCCTGATGCCCCTGTAAATTTATTAGGTCGTGATCTCCTTTGTAAGCTTAGAGCAACCATATCTTGTGCTCCAGATGGGGCTGTCTCCCTACAATTGCCAGAGGATACTGTTCATTTATTACCAATTTTACTTACAGAAGCTCAAGGAACAGCAGGGGAGGTATCCAAAATCCCCTCTGACATTCCTGAGTCTTTATGGGCCTCATCCCCTAATGAGGTGGGGCTCCTTAAGTCTGCCATACCTGTTACCTTTAAAGTTAAGGGGGGACCACCCCCCTCCATTCCACAGTATCCATTGTCTAGGGAAGCAATAGAAGGGATCACACCTATAATTGAGGCTTTGAAAAGCCAGGGTATTATTATTCCATGTCATCACTCTCCATGCAATACTCCCATTTTGCCAGTTAAAAAACCCAAGCCTGGGCCAGATGGTAAACCTGTTTATCGTTTTGTGCAAGATCTTAGAGTAATTAATAATTATGTTATCCCTAGACATGCTATATTGGCTTCCCCTTCTACCATACTTTCTTCCATTCCCTATGAATCTACATGTTTCACAGTGGTAGACCTCTGCTCTGCCTTTTTTCTCCATACCAGTACATGAGGACTTCCAATATTTATTTGCTTTTACCTGGAAAAATAGACAGTGGACCTGGACTAGACTCCCACAGGGATTTGTAGACAGTCCTACATTATTTTCCCAAATTTTACAGCAGGATCTGGCCTCTATTACCTTTAAAGGCTCCACACTAGTACAATATGTAGATGACTTACTTCTGGCCTCTCCTAATGCTGAAATTTGTCAGGAAGATAGCCGTCACTTACTGCTGGAGCTGCACAAGAGAGGACACAAGGTTTCCAAGACAAAGGTACAATGGTGTTTGCCCCAGGTAGAATATTTAGGATTTATTTTGGCTGCTGGAACTCGCTCTGTCTCTTCTAAGAGAGTCCAGGCCATTCAACAACTTTCTGCCCCCTCTACTAAGAAGCAATTAAGAGCCATTCTGGGAGCAGCTGGGTACTGTAGACAATGGATACCCTCTTTTGGTGAAATTACTAAACCTCTCATAGCTCTTACAAAAAGTTCTGTTCCAGACATTTTACAGTTGGATCCCCAGCATCTCTCAGCCATAAAAGAATTAAAACGGGCCTTGTTATCAGCACCTGCCCTAGGACTACCAGATTATAGTAAGCCTTTCACTCTCTTTGTGCATGAACAAAGGGGGGTGGCTTCTGGAGTCCTGACTCAGTCACTGGGGCCTAACCAACGACCTATAGCCTACTATTCAATTCAGCTGGACCCTGTAGCGGCTGGAGTGCCACCTTGCCTTAGAGCAGTGGCGGCCACAGCCCTTTTGGTAGAAAAAGCCTCTGATTTGGTCCTAGGTAACCCTCTAACTGTGCAATGCCCTCACGAAGTGGAGGCTCTCTTACTACTGGTGTCACAGGACACAAGCCTTTTCAGATCAAAGGCTGGCTAAGTATGAAATAACCCTGTTAGGTAATGAGAATATCACTTTAAAACGCTGCACAGTTCTTAATCCAGCAACACTACTCCCTAATTTACCATTCTCAGGGGAACCGTTGCATGACTGTGCTTCTTTAGTTGATATGGCTGAAAAACCCCGTGATGATCTTTTTGATACACCTTTAGAAAATCCTGATCTTGTCCTCTATACAGATGGTTCCTCATTTATGAGAGAGGGAACCCGTTTTACTGGAGCTGCTGTAGTTTCTGATTATGACACCCTCTGGGCAGCTTCTCTGCCTTGCCATTTTAGTGCACAGGCTGCTGAACTTGTGGCTCTTACACAGGCCTGTAATATAGCCAAAGGTAAGAGTGCCACTATTTTTACTGACTCGAAATATGGCTTTGGCATATGCCACTTTATTGGTATGATTTGGCGTCAACGAGGCTTTCTAACATCCTCAGGCAAGGCTATTGCCAATGGGACCTTATCAAGGACCTCTTAGATGCCCTGAAACTGCCTTCTTCCCTAGCTGTTGTACATTGCCCTGCCCACACAGGGAATAGTGATCCTGTTTCAAAGGGAAATGCACGAGCCGATTCTGCAGCCAAGCTTGCTGCATTAGAAGCTCCTGAACATGTATTTAACCTTTCACCTTCTGAGGATATTCCTTCCAACCTAACCTATGACGATTCTGAAGTAGAAAAGTGGAAAAAGAAATTTAAGGCAAAACAGATCAATGGCATCTGGGTGTCTCCGGAAGGTAAGCCATTTCTTCCCCGGAAATTCTACCACCAGGTATGCCTCTCTGTTCACAGAAAAGGCCATTTTGGTACACAAGGCATTGTAGACTCTATTAAGAGAACCTGGATAGCACCAGGTGTGACTAATACAGCATCTCGAATCTGCTCGGGCTGTTCCACATGTCAGTCTTATAATCAGTATGCTTTTAAGGCCAAAGCTTATGGAGGGCGTCCCCTAGCATATACACCTTTTGAGCACTTACAAATTGATATATTACTATGCCAAAAGCAGGACATTATAAATTTTGCCTTGTTATAGTTGATCAGCTCACTCGGTGGGTGGAGGCCTTTCCCAGCCCCCGAGCCACAGCTACCTTTGTTGCCAAAATTCTTCTTAAAGAGATAGTACCTCGTTTTTGGCCCACCAGCCCGCATCGATTCTGACAAAGGCACACATTTCACTGATTCGATTTTATCCCAAATCTACTCTTTCTTGGGAGTGACTCCAAAATTCCACACGCCCTACCATCCACAAAGTTCAGGCCAAGTTGAACGTATGAATAAGAGCTTAAGAGCATGATTGGCAAATTATGTACTGAAACCCATTTGAAATGGCCTGATGTTCTACCATTGGCATTATTCTATCTACGAAGTAGACCAAGGGGAGAACTTCATATATCTCCTTATGAAATGCTTTTTGGTCACCCTCCTATCCAAGCTAAAACTTTTTCCCCAGTTTATACATCACTGGTGGGAGGTGATACTTCTGTTGCCTCCTATATACAGGAATTACAGACCAGGCTACGTGAACTCCATGAGGCAGGAGCTGTGGTCCAGGCAGGCCCATTAGACTTTTCATTGCATAACTTCAACCCAGGAGATAAAATATATGTAAAGAATTTTCAGAGAACCAGTGGAACCCAACCTGCCTGGGAAGGACCTTTTCAGGTATTATTGACAACTCCTACTGCCATTAAAATTGGTGAAAAAGACTCATGGATTCATTGCTCTCATGTAAAGCCTGCACCATTCATAGGTGAAGAGATTTCAGATAGACCTGAGGTAGACGCTAAAAAGCTAAAAACCCTAACGATAGCAACTCTTAAAGAGCAAAGAGAGTTCAGAGGAAATAGGCAGTTCCCATTTGATAATCCCACTGATCAGTTAAATGCTTTGGGACTCAGTCTTCGTAAAGTATCAGGAGACGGAAATTGCCTTTTTAGGGCTTTAGCAGACCAGCTAGAAGGTCACTGTAGAAATCATCTCAGACACAGACAAGAAGCTGCTTCTTATATGATTAACCATAGACAAGAGTTTGAGTCTTTTATAGTAAATGACTTCCCTTTTGAAGAATATGTTGATGAATTAAAGAAATTTGGAAAGTGGGGAGGAAATGATACAATTGTAGCATTTGCTAAGCAGCATCAGCTGAATGTTGTGGTTCATCAATTAAATCAGCCTTTATTGAAAATCAGTGGCACAGACAAAACTGATGCTAGAGAACTCCACATTTTCTACCATAAAGAACATTATGACAGCATTAGAAAGATCAATGACAATTCAGAAACCCCTGCCACTTTGGCTTGCAGAGAATTGGGGAACCAGTTAAAACAATGTGGCATACCCCAAACTCTAGCAGCTTAAATACCTTATAATTTAACAAGCATTTCCTTCTACAGGCAAAAGCACTGAAGCACATGGCCTAGTTTTCTGGCCCACCTCAACTATTTTTTAAAAATTCTTTTGTTTTGACTTTTGAAAGGCACTAAAAAAACCTGGAATTCACCACACCTTTAAGTTCTTTAAGAGCACAAAAGGGTGCTTAGCGAATCTTTTGTTTTTTATTTTTATTTTTGGTTTTGCTTTGTTTCTTGACTTTTGTTTCTTTTGCTTTTCTTTAAAACTAAATTTTATAAACTAAGTGATTATTCAAAGACATTTTAAGTATATGCTGTGGATGAGGCTATCGGGCCTCAGAAGCTACCAGAATTCTTTTTTTTTACTCTTTCTTTTTGAGAGAACCATGAGTTCTAATGAGTTTTGTTTTATTTATTTATTTTTTCTCCTTTCTCTTTTATGTTGTTCTGTTTAACTAAAAAAAGACCAGAACCCTATTGCTTGATACCTCACTGAAAACATTGAATATTGAAATCTTATTTCTTTTTGAAAAATTAATCACCACTTTAAGTATCTGCTACTGTTATACTAGAGAATTCATGTATAAGATGATGTGGTTTACTAGCTAAAAGAAGATTATGTGATAATGTCTAATGTAATCAGCTATTTACATTCGTTTATTATTTACATGTCATTATACTCTGGGTATGGTTTGGAATTATTGTATATATCACTAATATATTCTCAGTTATGCAGCATAGCATGCATTTTTACCATCATACTGTCTTTGGTGAAATTAATGAGATTTTGGAAGTATGGAAACTTATCATTTCAGAGACTAATTTGCTGTGAACTCTGATGCAGGCTCTGTAGAGAATATATGTGCAACAAAAGGAGAGACAGGTATACGTAAGTCCATGGTTTGCTTATGATGGTGACTATGTAGAGCACAATTACTAGGCACAGTCCAGTATTCATCCTCTCTCCCTCCTAATTTAACCTAATTTAACTGAACTTAATTATCTTTTTATCTCACTCAGTTGAACTCACCTGTGGCCTAGCACAATCACTGGCTGTCTCGGAACCATGAGATATGGTATGATAACCTTTCCATAACATTTTCAGGTGTCATGAACACATACTAAATTTGGCTTTGATCCAGACACATGGTGGTAAAAAGTGTTACACATTGCATAACTACCTCAACCCTCTATTACAAGTCTAACCATATAAAGGAAGGAATGTAATGGAATTTATTAATTTGATCATTGACAATGCTATGCTAAGGTTTAGTAAAAATACAGCAATTCAAACAGTTAAAGAAGAGAATCCAGCTTTCCAGACCAGAGTCCAGAATCCAGTTTTCCAGACCAGAATCCAGTTTCCTCCTGATGACATCTTACCACTTCAAGAAGACAAGAGAACTCAGAGACTTTATATGAACTGTTTTGCTTTGTTAGTTTTTACTATCTCCTTTCTGTTATAATATACATCATCTGTAACATGTACCCTCTGCAGAGGCCCTCCCTTTGCAAGACTAATGTCAAAGCGTCGGTTCATGAGGACAAAAAAAAAAAATCGCCCCTCTGGACAAAACTTTCCTCTCTTCCTTTTCTATATCATTGTTCACATATTATTAGTTAGCAATAGTTATTATATTCTTTTTACTGTTCCGTCAAGGAAACATTTTGTTTCTTGAGGAACAACAGGGGGGACTGTAATGATTGGAATGACGCCACCTACTGGAGACTTGCTGTGGAGACCTCCACCATGAGGAAAATGCCTCAGAGGCATTGTGGCTTTTCCTTGGCGTCAGGAAATGACGCTTGCTCATGGGTGCTGTCTATCAAGTCTACCAGCCAATCAACTGGAGGAGCCTCCTATGGTCTGGGAGGAGACAGGAAGGAGGAAAGGGAGCCTGCGCAGAGAGCGCTGGCCTTTTTGGCTTCCGGACTTGATGGTGGTGGCGGCAGAGGACTTCACAGGAGATTTGAGGAAAGATAGGAATGCCAGGCTGTTAGAATTCTGTTCTCAATCTTTTCCTTTCTATTTTCCAATAAACCCTTAAAAACCTAAACTCGTTTTATCAGTGATTTTTAGTCAGTTTCCCCCAAACTGGGGGAACACATTAGAATCCACATTTAGAATCTTAAATTACACACAGGTATGTGCTATTATTATCCCCATTTTACAGTTGAGAAAACTGAGACAAACAGAAGTCAAGTGACTTGCCTGGGGTCATGCAGCTAGTAAGTGTATAAGGTTGGATTTGAACTCAGGTCTTCTTGATGCTGGGCCCATTACTCTATCTACTAAGGTATTTAGCAGGCTCTAGTAGCTGCATACAGTAAGTGCTTTATAAATGATTTTTCATTCATTCATTCCTACCTTGTCTGTAATTTAAGGTGCTGTCTCAGGACCTCTCTGAACTTCTCTGCTTCCTTGTTGTCAGCTCTGATGTCTGGTTTTAGTTTTTGTTCTGGATTTTGCTCCCTGCCTTCCCATTGTCCCAGAATACTTAGAATTAGTATTTACTTTTGCCCATAAAAAAAAATAACTCACATCAGCATAGTAGCTAGAGAACCAGCCTTACATTTGGGAAGATCTGTGTTCAAATCCTGTCTGACACATACTGACTGTATGACTCTGGGCAGTCACCTGACATCTCTGTGCCCTCAACAAAGACTTGAAGACTAAGAGTGTCTAACTAGTTGCTGATCTCCATTGATGGAAGGAATTGTTCATATCAGGATTCTCTACGCCAGGGATTCTTAACCTCAAATACACACATAGATTTTAAAACTACATCTTTATTTTTCATTAACCTCCAACTAAAATTTAGTATTTATTTCAATTATGAATGTAGGTGGTAAAACAATGTTCTATGTTTTGGGTTTTTTTTTAGTGAGGCAATTGGGGTTAAGTGACTTGTGCAGGGTCACACAGCTAGTAAATGTTAAGTGTCTGAGGCCGGATTTGAACTCAGGTACTCCAGACTCCAGGGCTGGTGCTCTATCCACTGCACCACCTAGCTGCCCCTTCAATGTTCTAGCATAATGACATCACAGGTGCAGACCAAAAATAAATAAATGCAGGTTTGCCAAGTGCCCTCTTTATAACAATCCTGGGAGGAGGGCAGTACAAGCAATATTACCCCAGGATTGTAGATTAAAGGGCAGCTAAGTAGCATAGTGGATAGAGAACTGAGCTTGGAATCAGGGAAACTCATCTTCATGAGTTCTAATCCTGCCTCAGATACTAGCTGTTTGACCCTGGGCAAATCACTTTATCCTGTTTGCCTCAGTTTCCTCATCCGTAAAATGAGCTGGAGAAGGAAATGGAAAACCACTCTAGTACCTTTGCCAAGAAAACCCCAAATGGAGTCAGAAAGAGTCAAACATGAAATGACTGAATAACAACAAAAATTATAGATTAAGACCAGAGAAACTTAATAACATGTACAAGGTCCCATTGCTTGTGGGCATCAGAACAGGGATATGAAGGTAGGTGTACTGACTCCAAGGGCTCTTTCCGTTGTTTTTTTTTTTCACAAGCACTTGCTTCCCTGATGACAGTCATTCATCCATCTTGCCCACACTTGCTGACCTAGCCTTCAACCATACCTATTAGACATATGCTATTTATGGGCCCCCTTCTGACTAGCTTGCTAGACTAACATCCCCAGACACCTTTGGTTGGTCTCACCTAGCAGCAGCCTAATGACCAGGGAGACAGGTGGGACCTGCTTTCTGTCTCTGGGAAAGGAGATTCTCACACACTAGGCAGATCTGTAAGTCATTTGCAAAAGGACCCACACCAGCTGCCCCCCGCCCCCATCCTCCCACCCCCCCAAAAGCCAAGCTGCCTCTAATGGGAAAGGTATGCAGTGAGCTAGAGAGCGGAAGGCATCACACAATGAGGCGCTGAGAGATGCTTGCAACCATTGCTTTTTCCCTGTAGTGGGATGCAGTCGAGCGGAACTGAGGACAATGGGGCAGGAGCAGCTGAAACCTTGCTCCATGTTGGGCAGACAGGCTGGGAGCTGTGCCAGGCTGGGCTTTCCTTGCTTCCAAGGGCCCCCTCCCTTCCTTGGTGTTAATTGGTTTTCTTTGACACTAACATCTATGTAAGAATGAATAACGGTGTGTCACCCTTCTGTCAACACATGCACATTCCTGAGCCAAAACTGGCCCTCAAATGCCTAAATCGTTTTTGTAATTCCTATAGTGATGTAAACACTGTAATGATCCCTAAGAAAACCTGGGCATATAATAGTTTGGGGCTATGCCTTTTCCTGCTCCCTCTGCCTCCACCAAGTACCTACATGATCTTTAAACAGTGTAACGATTGGAATAACGCCACCTGCTGGATACTTACTGTAGAAGAGTTCTGCCCATGAAGGGAAGGTCTTTGAGGGCAAGACCAGGAGTCAGGAAGTGACTCGGGCTAGTGGGAGGAGGAAGGAAGAGACTGGGCTCAGTCTCGCGCCTCTTTCCTGGGGACGCTGGCGGAGAAGGGAGCTAGAAATGTGCTCTCCCTTTAATAGATAGGAATCTAGGCCTTTCTCTCTCTCTTTACCAAATTCTTATTCTCCTTAATAAATGCTTAAAAGTCTAACTCTTGCTAAAGCTTATAATTTATTGGCGACCACTCATTGGATATTTTAGACAGTTTAGCTAGAATTTTAGCCCTTAACAACAGTCTCCTGGCACTCTGGAGCCTGCGCCAGTGTCCAGGGGCTGGATGTTAGCCTGGGTGAAGCGAAATAGGAGTTTTGTCCCATAACTCTCCCCTCCCTCCCCAAGTTTCCTCCATCATGATGGTCATTGACACCTTTGTCTCTGAGTCAACCCTATCTTTGGCACTTGCCTCCTTCCTCGAAGATACAGTGAAGCATCATGGGAAGTGTGTTAAATTTGGAGTCATGAATCCTGGGGTCAAATTCTGGGCAAACCCTGGGCAAGTTCAGTCTTCTGAATTTTATTTTTCTCCTCTTCAAAATGGAGACAGCAATTATTCTCTTGTTTTGGAAACTAGAGAAATGAGAGGTAACAATACTTTGTCCCAGGTCCACCACGCAATAGATGCTCAACAAATAATCATTGTATTGAATACCATTCATCAATAGATAGCTGGAATATAAGCTTCTTGAGGGCAGGGAATGTTGTATTTTTTGTCTTTGTGATATAAGAAGATAACCATTTGTTGTGGGATTTGTTGTGGAGAGGAATACCATACCTTCAAAAGAATTAAATTAGAAAGTTGCTCTAGCACAGTCCTTGACACATAGTAGGTCAACACATAAGTACTTGTTGATTGAGTTAATAGAGATGGGAGCTGTGGGGGCAGCTAGGTGGTACAGTGGATAGAGCACCAGCCCTGAATTCAGGAGGACCTGAGTTCAAATCTGGCCTCAGGCATTTAACACTTACTAGCTCTGTGACCTTGGGCAAGTCACTTAACCCCAATTGACTCACCTAAATAAATAAATAAATAAATAAATAAATAAATAAATAAAATAATAGGCATGTGGGGTGGAAGGAAGCTAAAGTTTCAAAGAACTTATCAGATGCCAGACATTCCTTCATTGGAAGCCATTTTAATTGGTTTCATGGGTGGAGGATAAATCAGTATTCAAGGGAAATAAGAAAGGCCATTATATTACTATTTTTAAACTAATCCTTATGACAAAATGGTTGTAATTACCCATTAGAGCCACACAGTGGTAGAATTCAGTTTCTTTTCTTGTCAAAAACAGGTGGTGTTCACAAGGATCAGAAGTGTACCATAGGGGCAGCCAGATGTCACAGTGGATAGAGCACCAGCCCTGGAGTCAGGAGGACCTGAGTTCAGGTCTGGCCTCAGACACTTAACACTTACTAGCTGTGTGACCCTGGGCAAGTCACTTATCCCCAACTGCCTCACTTAAAAAAACAAAGTGCACCATATTTGGTTCTAGTCTTGGTTTTATCAACTTGGGTTGAGCAAATCATTTTACTTTTCTGGACCTCAATTTCTTCTGTAAAGTGGACATCCTAATTCCTGCCCTACCTGACTCATATATTGATTAAGAGAATCTAATCAATTAATATACATGAAAGCATTTTAAAAACTTACTGTATAAAAGTGAATCATTGTCACTATTGCCCACTAAGGTCTGACTACCATTGCAAGGAGGCCTTCTGAGCATGGGAGGGCAGGATGCAGGAGGGAAAACATCCCTCCCTCCATCATCCAAAGATGCTTAGATGAAACACAAGTCAGAATGAATGAAACTTCATCTGCCACCCTAGCCCGCCATCCTTGTCAACACTCTCTGATGGAGCTGAATGATAGTTTACTTTAATGACATTCAGGTGGGCACAAAGGTCAAGGTAAATCTGGGTAATTTAGAGCACTAGGGGATTAAGAGCTAACACACCTGACTTTCATTGGTTCTTGAAAACACAAAGCCACTCTTTCACACAACTGCATCCTTCCCAGTCTTTTGAAAACATTTGTCCACCAGGAGGACATTGCTTCTTGCTATCTTAAGAAGTTGGGGACACCCAGTTGAACTGAAATAACTCTGAAAACAATGGAGACAGGGCAACCTGGTGAGCAGAGTTGTGGAAGTACTCGTAAGACACAACATTATATGAGCTCGAAATTGAGGAAGCAGGAGCCTGAAATTCTGATCTGAATTCTGCCATTAACTAATTGTTCAACATGAGTTAAATTGCTTTCCCTCATATGCACTCACTTTCTTCAAATGTGAAATTGGCTTCATGATCTTAAAAGTCCCTTCCTGCTCTATAATTCCATGAGTCCTTCTGAAGAATCTTTATAGTGATTTTAAAATAAATTGTTCTTTATGTTCATGACCCATCCTTTTAAATGAGAGGTTCTTAACCTTTTTTGTTTCATAAACACTTCTGGTGGTCTGGTGAAACATATGGATTCTTTTTCAGAATATTTAAAAGTAAATGTAGGAAATGCTCAATTTTAATTAGAATTTAGTGAAAATTAGGTTGCTTTTTTTCTCATCCAAGTTCATTCATCCCTTGACATCTGTCCACAGACCCTTTAGGGGTCCATAGACTACAGATTAAGAATGTCAGTTCTAGGTCATCAAACGATTAGGCTGGCCATAATCATGCAGAAGTCAGAATTTAGAGTTCAATTCTACCACTTTTCTAGTTTTGGAGTAAATCAAAGGCGATTCACTTTCTTCTCCCTTCTCTCCATCTGTGAAATGGGTTTGTCATTAGCTTTTACCTTCCTCAAAACGTTTTGAAAAGATCAGCAAAATTGTAAATGGTTTTGAGGAATTTGAGATGCCAGCAGGTGCCCAATTCTGATTAGTGGTAGTCAGTTTTCCCTTAGATAAAAGAAGCTCACATTCTAATTGGAGCGAATAATACATAACAGGGGATTGGAAAGTGGGGTGGAAGGGTACTTTTGTGAGAACAAAATGGTTGGTGAAAAGAAGTCCTGAGTGAATTGAGGAATAAAATTAGGTGAGGCATGGCTGGTCCCAAAATATATTCCAAAGACAGTCTTTGACCTCAAGGAGTTTATATTCTAATAGGAAGAGACAGCACAGAGATAAGAATGATAGCCAAGCCCCTTGGCTTTAGTCTGAGAGGTGAGAGAAGTGAAGAGAGGAGCTATAGGGCAGTCAGTTTCTAGAAACAGTGATGGTGTGGATTTGATTATAGTCACCAGAGTAAGAGGTGGAACACAGCCAAAAGGCTGGCAGAGGCAAACATGCCTGCAAAATAGACATATGCAGGATAATTGATGACCACTGAATCCAATTGCTGGATAAGTTCTTTTCAATTCTTTGGTGACCGAGGCAATCACAGCTCAAGAAACAGCCTCAAAGCTGAGATGTATAGTCCGATGAGCCCCTAGGTTAACCACTCACCCATTATTCCTTGTAGAGTTATTAGATGGAACCAATCCTTGATAGCATTGAACTTCATCCTTTCAATGAATGCCCAGGGAGCTAGCTCCTTCAAGTATCCCTGCCCATTTTGAGTACAAGATTTTCCCTTGCTTATCCCAGTGTATCCTAGACATAACATTGCTCAGACTCTTGTCTCTGATGAAGCCCCTGTTGCAAGTCTTGAAGCCTGGGGCCAGGGCCTCCCTCTGCTTCAGCTACTTACTTGCCAATGCTGGCTGACAAAGCTCCTTCCCACGGGACTTTGTTTCATCTTGGTCTCTGGCTAAGAGTTCAGCACATCCATGGAGGGGTTCTGTACCTTTGTGGAGATCTCCCTCAGTCCCTTCACACCATGCCTCCACCCCAGGTTAGGAGCATCAGGGATTTCTTGGAGGAGCTGGCATCTGGGCTGCCCTTGAAGGAAGAAAAGGATTTCAACTTTGACTCACTCCTCTGGATCCTCTGAATTCTTTTCTGTAAATACATGCAGGCCAAGTTTAGACAAGGAATTGCCCAATCCACATGATGGGCTTATAGAAGTTTTATCATGATTCTCAGTACATGGTCTACAAAATTCATTTCTTCACCAAGCCCTAAAACAAGACTCCTTAGTGTTGGGGCTCACTCACTGTGCTTAGTGAATGAATAGGAAGAGAGAGTATATCAATTCCCATTCTCCCAACCTATTATAAAATAACAAATAATAATTATAAGTCTGCAGATTTGAATACTGCTTAATACTTTGTTAAGGGCTAAAATTCTAGCTAGTCTGTCTAAAATATCTAATGAATGGTCGCCAATAAATTATAAGCTTTAGCAAGAGTTAGACTTTTAAGCATTTATTAAGGAGAATAAGAATTTGGTAAAGAGAGAGAGAAAGGCCTATATTCATCTATCTTTTAAAGGGAGACACATTTCTAGCTCCCTTCTCCGCCAGGTTCCCCCTTCTTCCTTCCACAAGAAAATGTCACTTCCTGATGCCAAAGAAAAGACTCATGGTCTTGCCCTCAGAGACCTTCACTTCATGGCGGAGCTTTTCTACAGTAAGTCTCCAGCAGGCGGCGTCATTCCAATCGTTACAACTTTTCAAAGCACTTGGGGTCTACGAACATAGAGCTGGAGGTGACTTCAGAGTTCATCTAGTTCAGTTCCTTCATTTTCCAGGTAGAGAAACTGAGGCCCCAAAGGGTTTACGTGACTTGTCCAAGGTTACACAAAAAGTAAGGGACTGAAGTGGGATTTGAACCTAGATCCTCTGTACTGCAGATAGAGTTAAGAGCTCTATCTAATTTTACATCCTGCTTCTTGGTTTTCTTTTTCCCTCAATTTGTTCAGTCGTTTTCAGTCATGTCTCACTCTTCATGGATCCATTTGGGGTTTTCTTGGCAAAGATATTGGAGTGCTTTGCCATTTCCTTACAGATGAGGAAACTGAGGCAAACCAGATGAAGTGACTTGCCCAGGGTCACACAGCTAAGCTAGTGTCTGAAGTCAGATTTGAACTCATACAAATGAATCTTTCTGATTCCAGGTCTGGCACTCTATCCTCTGCACCACCTAGCTGCACCTAATTCATAACATGCCAAAGAAGCATGAAGGTTAGAAAAAATCTGAGATGACTGCTACCTCATCTACAACATCACTGTGTTCCTCGAACTCTTCCAGGGGTCAAAAAAAAGTAATCAAGTTCAGAAAATGTAAAAGGGACCATATTATCTCACAACTTACTGGAAGATCAAAAATGAAATAGCTGTCAGTGACCAAGTTTTGCTGACCTAATAAATAAAGAAACACTTGACAACAACAAAATACACCTCACATTACTTTTTTTTTGCATAAAAACGTTTCATTTGGGATCCTTACAAGAAGGGACAATACTTGAAATCAGTTCTCTCTGAAATAGATGATTCTGAAGAGGTCCCGTGTAGCCAAGCCTCTGACATGGGAGGTTCAGAGAACACAGCCACGGATGATGAAATCAGAATCAGAGGAAATGTCCTTCCTAGGAATGAGATGACTGAGAGTGCAGAGGAACTGCATCCAAACCAAATTGTGCAGCCAAATAATTGAATCTTTTTCTACCTACTGTTCCATTAGGTACCGACCACGCTAATTAGCATCAGAATTTCTATCAGAGTTCAGCTGAATTGCTTTTTCATTCATCCATGAGCCCTTGCTGTCTAATAATTCGATGGGATTCCTCTTATGAGATCCTGCTGTGAAAATAGTTTTCTATCCCTTGGATCACTGTATTTTCATATCCATTATCTCATTTGAGCATCATAAAAGCCCTGTAAGCTAAGCAAGACATGACTTATCACCCACATTTTGCAGATGTGGGGAACTGAGGTAGAGAGGGACAGATAAGGGAGGTGGGGAAGGCATCCAAGACAAATGACCTACATTCCAATTTTGCTGGTGAGCACTCTGAATCTCTGTCTCTTTCTCTCCCTCCCTTCTTCCCCCACCCCACTCCCATCCTCTCCATTTTCCTTCATTTTCTTTTCTCTCTTTCACTTATTTCTTCCTCTCTCACTTTCTTTTTGTCCGATTTCTTCCTTTCTTCTTTTCTTCCTTCCTCTCTGTTTCTTCTTTCCTTCCTTCCATTATTTTGTTCTCTCTCTCTCTCCCTCTCCCTCTCTCTCTCTCTGTCTTTCTCTGTCTCTTCTCTCTGTCTGTCTCTCTGTCTCTCTCTGTGTCTCTGTCTCTGTCTCTGTGTCTCTGTCTGTCTGTCTCTCTTTCTCGGTTTCTCCTGCCCCTATACTTTTCTCCCTCTCTCTCTTTGGATTCCGGTCTCCACTTCTCTCATTTCACTTTCTCTCACCTTTTCTTTCTCTAATTATCCTCTCTCACTTTCCCTCATGCTTTCTTTTGGTTTCTCCGTTCCTTTCATTTTCTCATTTCCTTTCTCACTTTCTCTAATTTTCATTTTTAGTCTCCTTCCTTCTTTTTCTTATTTTCTCCTTGTTTCTCTCCTGGTTTTTAATCATTTATTCCTTTTTATCCCTCTATTCTAAAATGCCACTACTCTTCCCTCCCACTACCAAACAAAACAAAACAAAAAAATCCTTCATGTTGCTGCCTTTTCAAAGCCTGCCCCCTCCTTGTAGCTCAAGTCTCTGACACTGCTCTCTAGAACTGGAGGTGGGGGTGTGGAGCCCACTACAGCCAATCTATTAATAGAAAAAAGGCACTTTCAATTTCCAAATAGAAAATGTTTGCTTTCAATCACAGATGTCTGGGGAAATTGAAATTATGGGATTGCAGAATGTCCTTGGTTAAAAAAATATATATAATGCTGAAACTGAGCTGGGATCACTAATGAGTCCTGGAATAATTCCCGCTATAATATAAACAATCTCTGCTGTGCTAATAGCAATTTGATAAGCAATACAAGAAAAATAAAGACGCATGGCTGCCTCTTTGTTCTTTTTTCTATTTCATCAGGGAGAACAATGGGCCAGGGCCAGATTTGAGTAGAGGCCGCCTTGGGAAGGCTGTTAGCAGTCTAATTGGAAGTTTGAAAAGCCCAGCTTATTTTTGGTTTAATAAAGCCCTAAGTGAGCTCGTGCCAAGCACCAAGTGGTGTAACATCAGTCCATTCCTCAAAGAAGCCGGAAAACTTTTGCTTCATACAGGCAACCAAAAATGGACTTATCTGAGGCAGGCTCTCTCTCTCTCTCTCTCTCTCTCTCTCTCTCTCTCTCTCTCTCTCTCTCTCTCTCCCCCCTCTCCCCCCCCCCCCCCCGCCTTGGAAAATTGTGCACCATCAGAAGGTCCTGAGAATCGGCAGGAATTGTTTAGAAGAAGTGGGACGGGAAACAAAGAGAGAGGATGAGAGTTAGACCTGAGCTCTCCAGGGTTCAGTTCTACTCCATTCCCCCTTTGGAGTCATAGGTTCTGGATTCAAATTCCATTTCTGAGGTTTCCAACTTGCATGGCCTTGAACAAATTATTGAATCTACAGTTTCTTTAACTGTAAAATAAGGGAGTTGGACTACATTTATGTTGAGACTCTTTCTAGCTCTGGAGTTAGGTATCTATGATGCTTGTCTTCCCTTACTTCCCACCAGCAGGGATGAATATGAATATGGGGGACAGGTCCTTATCAGGTCAAGTAGATTAACCTTTCAAAAATGACTAATTACAGCCACTTATTTTAAACCTGGGCCTACGTGAAGTCCCAGGAATCCAAGACAAGGCAAGGAGGAGGTTTGAACAGAGCTGGGTGGTTGGGGTGGTAAGAAAAACATTGTCTTCATAGGAAAAGGGTTGCTGTGGGGGAACCAGCAAAAGCTGGCAAAATTTGGCTTGAGAATCAAGCCTTGAAGACAGAGATTTAACCAGTTCTGGCAAAGGTCCTAGACTTTCAGAACATCCGGGGTTCAAATCCCACCTCTGCCAATAATATCTGTGAAACCTGGGTCAAACCATAGATCCACTTGTCTAGACTTTAGCTTCCCCATTAGTGATGGGAATAATGATGCTTCCACTTATTTCACAGGGTGGCCAGAAGGGAATTAGAAAGGAAATTTTCTTTGTGATGGAAAAATGGTGGCTTCCAAAGGAAGGTCAGCCTGTGCCTTCAGGGCAGCAGCAGAGCAGCAGAAAGTTCTTTGGACATGGATTTGGTTAACCAGGGTTTGAATCTTGGCTTTTCTTCCTAAGTGATCATGAGCAAGTCACTTAATCTTGCTGGTTCTCAGTTTCCTCAGCTCTAAAATAAGGGAGTCATGATGATTTGTATTGATTCAAGAAATTCATTCTAATAATCCCAAAAGGAAGTAAGGTGCTTCAGGAAGTAGTGAGTTATCCGTTGTTAGTAGTCTTCAGAGAGAGAGAAAGAGAGAAAGAGAGAGAGAGAGAGAGAGAGAGAGAGAGAGAGAGAGAGAGAGAGAGAGAGAGAGAGAGAGAGAGAGAATATGAGAATATGCAACTTGTCCAAGGCTAACCTAGTTCATTAGCAGCAGGGCCAAGAAGAATAGGCTTCCTTTGACCCAGGCCCATGTTCTTGTATTGCTCCCAGTGGTCCATTTTGGGGTGAGATAAGCATTCCAAGTCACTGTGGTCTGAGAAGTTTTCTTCCAACCTTGGGGGTTCACTCTTGACTTGGGGCCACCCAGAGGGCCTTTTGTCTTTCTCCAAGGGTCAGTAGGAAATGATTACATTACACCCATAGAATCAACAGCAAAGCTGGTGTGTACTCACAATTCCTTCTTCCTGAGAAGGATCATGAAGCATGAGCCGGACCAGCAAGAATGTGATTACGACAGTTCGGCAGATGGTGGGCCCTTGGGGTCAGCCTTGCTGTTCCGTATTTATACTACATTAATAATGGTTTAAACTTTCTCATAAATAGATGCTGATTAATTGGAAATCCATTTGCCGAACCACAGTACTGCCAGACTATTTCCTGAAACCACATTACAAGCCATGATAAACACCATCAGTGAATGCAGCCCTAATGTACTTGGGTGCATTCAGGGAAAATTCACTAAAAGGATTACTGTCATTTTTTTTTCCTTTAGGAAAGGGGGAGAATCATTTCAATGTATATTTGGCAAGCCAGACTTTCTGAGAGATACCTCCTGGATGGCCCTTCTCAGTCAATCCCAGACAACCTGTCAGATTCTTAACATTCACAAAATATTAGAGCTGGGAAGGAGCTGTAGAGAAAAGAATTTGTTTAATATTGAGAAATAGTGCCTAGATGCTAATATACCTATGTCTCTATAGAATTGTAAGAGTACCCTTGGGGAAGGGGTTATGAGAGGACATCCCAGCCATTGGGGCTAACTAAGGACTGCTAAGAAAGAAATGGTAATCTGGAGCAAGGCACACACCCACCCACAAGTTCTCCAAAGTGCTCGGATCACCCCAAATTGTAACACAGGCACAAACTATTGGGAACCAGTGAGAGAACAGGGATCTGGGAGTTAGGAGACCCACATTTATTTTCCTAGCTCTGCCACTACTGGGAGTTGAGGGGGTTGTTGTAGTGAAGGACCAAGTGTTCAAGTGAATATCAGTGTGAATACTTGAGGACAAGGGCAGGGGTCAGGGAGGATGATGAACTTGATCTGATTGGGACTAAGGAGTCATTGAAGAATATTCTTGGACAAGGTAGTGAGTAGGGAAGAGATTCCTGTGTCCTCTCCTCCTTGACCTAAAGGTGGCTGTTAAAATTGTGGAGCTGGAACTGCTCATATATAGGAGATAGGTAAAGTGGAAGGGGGAGGGGATGGAGGGAGAGAAAGAGACAGAGACAGAGACAGAGAAAGAGAAAGAGAAAGAGACATACAGAGAAAGAAGAAAGAAGGAGGAGGAGGAGGAAGTGGTGGTGATGGTGGTGGTAGTAGTGAAGGAGGGAGAGGAAAGGGAGAGAGAGAGGTTGACAGAGACTGAGAGGGAGAGACAGAGACAGAGAAAGAGACAAAGAGACAGAAACAAAGACAGAGAGAGGTGGACGGGATTGAAGAGATTTAATACATCAATGCCTTTATTTTACAGTTGAGAAACTGAGGTAAAGAAGAATTAAGTAACTTGCTGAAGGTCCTCCAGGTTGTAAATAGTAGAGCTAGGATTTGAACCCATCTTTTCTGTCTAAAACCACCATCACCACCACTTCCTCCTTGGTCTCAATAGTTGCCTGAGGATTTGTAATTGTATTGCTTTTACAGCAAACTTGACTTGGTGCCCCAGCCTTACCTTCCATTTTGGGGGACCTAAAGTGATTGAACTCACCTTTTATTAAGTGTTTATGCAGTGGTCTCACACAATACATTAAAATCATATAATATTCCCATGACAGATATGATCAAGAAGATAAAATTGTTCAACAAGCCCATGAGTATTAGCCCCAAGAAAAGAATAAAGCATGGAGGTGGACATTCACCAAAGGTGTTTGCCATTGTCATATAGGATGTACCATACAAAGACCAAGTAGCAGAAGATTCTCTATTAGTGAGTAAGTTCTCCAGTTGTCTTGTTTGTGGATAATATTGTGCTGCTAGGATGAAGCCTCTAAACACTATGGGATTTCTTCAGTGAGACATGTGTACTGCTCTTCAAAAATCAGTCTTCACACTGGGAAAAAACAGAATGGATGAAGACATACATTGCTTAGATTATAACAGACATTAAATCAAATGGGAAGCCTATGCAGTTAACCCAGTACAAATAACTTAGGAACTGGAGGTGGATCATAACCTGCATCTAGGATTGTATAAGAAGACTAGACTAAATTGTACTCAGGAAATTGTGTGGTATTTTCACCAATCCCAAGATGCTCTCTATTGGAAAACACGAAACAACAACATGAAGCCATCTTCTTGAACATCAAAGTTCTCTTTTTCTTCTGTTGTTCACACCCTGCTCATCCTCAGCCCTTAGTAACTCCCATTATCTGCCTTCTACATTCATTCCTGGACTGTCAAAGAGTAAAAAAAAAAGTTATAAAATCGAAAGGATCTGCTACAAATCCATGCTCTCAAACCTCAGTTGGGCCATCATTAATAATAGTAAATGTTATTTTTTATCTCTCAATGAGTTTCCTCATTTTCCCTACTCAAAAAATCTTTACATCTTTACCAGTCCTCTGGATTTTCTTGACAAAGTTAATTCTTTTACTTGTAGTCTTGGTCTTAGGCTTTCCTGCCTTATCTATGAGCTTGTCACTTTGAATAGCCACCTTCCCCCTTACTTCCAATATATACATATCAAATCTTTCCCTAACTTCTGGATTCTTCCCTGCTACTTATAAACATTCTCTGATCTCCTTATTCTTAAAAAACAAACAAGAAAATTTCACTTGACCTTGTCATCTCTCAAAGCTATTATTCCCTATGTCTCCTCCCTGTCAATTTTAAAGTCTTTAAAAAAAATTCTAAACTCTAATTTACCAACCAGTCACTTTTCATCCCTTTGTAATACGGGTTCTGACCCCACCACTCTACTGAAACTGACCTTTCCAGAGCTACCACTGATCACTTAATTGCTAAATCCAATGAACTTTTCTTAGTCCTTACCCATCCTGACCTTTCTGAAACTTTTGACACTTTTGTCCAACCTTTCCTCCTGGATAATATCACTATTCTTGACTTTCCTGACAGTGGTCTCTTCTGGTTTTCCTCCTCCCTGACTGACAGCTTCTTTTGAGGTCATCTTATTGATTCAACATACATTTTATAGCATCTAACCATGATTGCTTTCTGTGTTTCTGCCTCAGGCTCTCTTGTCTTTCTACTTTTAATCTCTTGGTTATCCCATTAGTTCCTTTGTGTCCATTATTACTTCTATAAAGATGACTCCCAAATCCATATATCCAAATTTTGTTTCTCTCCTAAACTATAGTCCTACGCCTTCAACTGCCTGCTGCTCATCTCCACCTGGCCATCTCACTGACACCTCAAGTTCAACATATCCAAAATGGAATTCAGTATCTTGTCCACTGGACCCATCTTTCTTCCCAATTTCCCCTTTTTTCTGTTGAGGGCACCAAAAACCTGTCAGTCTTGTTCGAAACCTCAGAATTCCCTTTAACACCTCTCTCTCTCCTTCATCCCCACCATATGCAATCAGCGATGTCTTATGTGACAATAACTCTCATATCCATCCCCATTTCTCCATTCACTCTTCTCTCATTCACCACTTACATGTACTACTTATTATATTCCTAATTAGTTTTCATTTCTTCAGTCTTTTCTCCATTCAATATATCCTACATACATTTGCTAAACTACTCTTTCTAAAGTATAGACCTGATATGATACTCTGCTGTTCATAAACCTTCAGTAACTTTCAATTGCTTCCAAGATAAAACTATAAAATCCTCATCCTGATATGTTTGAAGGTTCTTTATGATCTTTTTCCAACTTACCTTTCCAGTTTGATTCACATTTCTCCCCTTTGTGCACTCTTTATTCAAGCCAAACTGGACAACTAATCGTTATCCAAATCTGTCATTCTATCTCCCATCTTTATGCTTTTCCACAATCTGTCCCTAAGGACTTCAATGCATATCTTATTAATTTCTGCCTGATTAATTCCTTTTTTTCTTCAACATTCTGCTCAGGTGTCAAATTTTCTGTAAAATCTTTGATGTTCTTTATCTCCAGTTGTAAGTGTTTTTTATCTCCTCAAATATCCCCAGAGCACTTGGCCTGGCTTCTCCTCTGCACTCTTCACTCGTTTTCTTGTATTACATTTATCATTGTGGATGTTGTGTCTCTTAAGTAACAATGAAAACTAGCATTGGTATAGCACATTAAAGTCTCCCCAGTACTTTATATGGGTTATTTCCTTTGATCCTCACAACAGGATGGAAATGTAGAATATAAAAAATAAGCTCATTAATAGTAGAGATTATTTTATTTTTGTCTTGTTGTCCCAAGTGTCTAGCATAGTCCCTCACACATAGTAAGAATGTAATAAATAAATGTTTGTCAAATTTCACATGAAGAATGACATCTGAGACATCATCAAGAAATAAATGATTAGGGGCAGCTAGGTGGTGTAGTGGATAGAGCATCGGCCCTGGAGTCAGAAGGACCTGAGTTCAAATCCGGTCTCAGACACCTGACACTTACTAGCTATGTGACCCTGGGCAAGTCATTTAACCCCAAATGCCTCACAAAAAAAAAAAGAAAGAAAGGAAGAAAAGATTAGAAAAGGAAACATGCTTGTCATGCATCAAATACAAGAGATACCAGCTGAACAGCTTCACTCATTCAAAAACATTAAAATAACTAGAGGAAGACTTAAAATGTGTTGAGTAGATTGTCTATTGAAGATTTATGGAAGGACCTGGAAAGGATTTCATAAAATGAGAAGGTATAGGTAGGTTGATATCTGTGTGGGTGGAAGGAATAGCCCCTACTAATAAGATTATGGAATTAAGGAAGTATATGAAAACCATAAGCAAGGAATTAATGATATGGAAGTCAGATCAAACAGTCCTATCTTCAAGGAACTAACAATCTAGTATAGAAGTCAATATATGCACATGTAGAGAGGCCATAAAGAGACCAAATTGTTATTAGTTGCTATTTTAGGGATTGGCTATAACATAAGGAAAGGTAGGATGAGAACTGGAGACAGCTGGGCTAGAAGGTAGAACATATAAAGGGAGATGAAGCTGGAAAACTAGCTTTGGGGCTATATTGTGAAGGATCTAGAATACTAGATTACCAACTTTTACTTTAGTGGTCCCTGGGGAGCTGGAGAAGGCTGTTGAGGGTAGGGCATGATATAGTGGTAGGTTAAAAGAATTATGTGGGTGGCAGTATACATGAATGATAGATTAAAGTAAGGAGAGATTGGAGACTATTGGAAAATTAGTTAAGTGGTAATTAAATTATCAGACCTGAGAGTCATTAAGGTGATTGCAGTGTGAATGGAAAATAAATTGCTGATGCAAGAGAAAGTTTAAAGTTAGAACCAACCAGAATTGGGAACTGATTATATGGGTTTCTTCATCTGTAAAATAGAGACAAAATAGCACTTAACTCATAGCATTGTGAGTATATGATGAGCTAATATGTGTAAATTGCTTTGCAAACCTTAAAACATTATGTAAATGTTGACAATTACTACTACTACTACTACTACTACTACTGCTGCTGCTGCTGCTGCTACTCCTACTCCTACTACTATTACTATTGTGGTGGTTAGTAAGGGAAAGGGAAGAGTCAAAGATGACTGAAGTTATGAGGTTCGGTTACTGGAAGAATAATGGAGCCATGAATAGATATAGGGAACTAAGAATAGTAAGTTTTAGTGGAAAGAAGGTAAATTCCATTTCAGGCATGTTGAATTTGTGGTGCCAAGAGGACATTTAAAGAAGAGATGTTCAGTTGAGAGTGAGAAACCCAGAGCTAGAGTACTGAGGAGTGAAGATATTTATTAAATTCTATTTTCTTTTTGTTCGGTCATTTTATTATGTCCACCTCTTTGCGAGCACATTTGGAGTTTTATTGGCAAAGATACTAGAGTGGTTTTCCATTTCCTTCTCCAGCTCATTGGAAACTAAGACAAACAGGGTTAAGTGACTTGCCCAAGGTCACATAGCTTGTAAGTGTCTGAGGCCAGATTTGAACTCAGAAGATGAGTCTTCCTAACTCCAGGCCAAGCACTCTATCCACCACCTATCTACACCTATCTACCCAAAATTTGAATTTATTTAAAATGTAAAATTCTATCTAGTGAGCATTTATGAAGCACAATACACATCAGGCACAGTACATTAAAAAACCAAAACCTGCCCTCAAGGACCTTCTATTCTATTCCAGGGAAATAAGTCCACAGCTGAGGGGTATGTACTTTGCCTGTGATTTCATTGCTACAGAGAACTATCAGATGAGGAAATTTCCTCTACCAATGTGGGTCAGCACCTTCTCTGCCAATAGTTTTAAAGATTTGCCTAGAATGCTAAGAAGTGACTTGCACAGGGACACATAACCAGTATATGTACAAAGCAAGACTTGAGCCTTGATCTTCATGGCTTCAAGGCCAGTTCTCTCCCCACTACACATTACACATGCTGCCTCCATGCAGACTATATAAAATATCAACAAAGTAAGTACAAAATGTTGGCGGAGGAGAAGCCAAGAACACTAATTACTGGGGAAAGCCTCCTTTAGGATTTGGCATTTGAGCTGAGCCTTGAAAAAAGGTAGGAATTCCAAGAGGTAAAGGTGAGGAGGGAGATCTGACCAGCCATGGGGAATAGACTGTAGGAAGACAGGGAATGGTGAATAGGCCAGTTTGGCTAGAATAAGGAGTATGTGATACAGGAGAAATGTGAAATTAGTCTTGAAAGATAAATTGAAACCAGAAAGCTAATAGCTCCAAATGTCAAATATAGAAGGTAATATTTGATCCCAAAGGAAATAGGGAGCCATTGAAGGTTGCTCCCCTTGAGCAGGAGATAACTTCAATAATTAAATCAATTAGTCAATAATAATGAGACATGCTTTAGGAATATCAGTTTGGTAGCTATGTGGAGAACTTATTGGAGACAGTGTAAGAAGGGAAACCAATTAGGAGGCTTTTACAACTGCCCAGGAGAGAAGTGATTGAGGTCTTGTCCTAAGGTTGTGGTTACATGAATAGGGAGAAGGAAACAGGTACAAGAAATGTCATGGAGATAAATTTGACAACTGATTGAACATGGTGGGGGGGGGGAGGGGAAGAAAAATAGTCAAATCTGATTTTGAGTTTGCAAACCTGGGTGCTTAGAAGGATGGTGCTGTCCACAATAGAAAGATAAAAGTTTGGAGGAGGGATGGGTTTCAGGGGAAGATGATGAACTACATCTTGAATATGTTGAGTTTTAGAGGCTTATAAGATATCCGAGATATCCAGTGGTTAGCTAGGGAGATAAGGTTGGAGTTCAGAAGAGAGATGAAGGCTAGATATATAGACACAGTAGTTATCAGCATAGAGATGATCATTTAACCTATGGGAGCTAATGAGATCATTAAGAGGAAAGAGAGGAAAGAGAAGTGGGACCAGGCATGATTCCACATAAAGAGGATGGAATATGGTTAATAATACAGCAAAGGAGACTGAGAAGGAGAAGTTAGAAATATAGGAAGGGGGCAGCTAGGTGGTGCAGTGGATAAAGCACCGGCCCTGGAGTCAGGAGTACCTGGGTTCAAATCCAGCCTCAGACACTTGACACTTACTAGCTGTGTGACCCCGGGCAAGTCACTTAACCCCCATAGCCCTGCAAAAAAAAAAAACCACCACTATAAAATATTGTAATTAAATGTAAATCAAATTAAATGTTAAAAACCCATTAAATAAAATATCTTCCTTTACTATTAGCTAGAAGTGTACCTCTCCAGGCCCAGGGTACCATGTGTCCCAATGTCCAGGTACTCTCCTAATTCCTGTATTTGCAGCTGTACTAGGGGTCAAGAGAACTGAGTTTGAGTCTTGACCACATGTAAGCTATTTGACCTTGGACAGTTCCATTGACTTCTATGGACCTCAGCTCCTTCATCTGGAACATACAGGGATTGCACTGGTGATCTCTCAAGGTCCTTTTTCCAGCTCTTGGGCCTATGAGCAACAAGGACCATCAGTACGTCATGACATTGCCACCAGGGGGCACCACCATTTTTACAAGAGAAGATAAAGAAGAGACATTCATTTCAATCTCTGTAAAACTTAAATTCTCAAATATGAATCTGGGGTAATGAAAGGACGAAAAGAGGCATCAGAAGTAGCAGACACGGCTGATGGTGATAGCACAAAAAATGAAGCCAATTGTGCATGGGTTCACATGGGAGATTTTACAGTCAAATAAGAAATGGCCTCTCAGGCCCTTGTAGTCTCTAATGTGGTTTCTTGGAAGGACCCTCTACATGGTCTTTCTGCCTCCAGTCTTGTTGCAGCAATCAATCCTTCAAAACTGCCAGGGGCAAAGGACGCAAGTTTAGACCCTGCTTCTGATATTTATTATATGTGTAACTTTGGGCAACTCTCTGGATGTCCCTGGGTCTCAAAGTCCTCAACTGTAAAATGAAAGGGTTGAAATGGATGACCTCTGTGATCTTTCCAAGCTCCAGATCGATGACCTTAGAAAAATCCTACGTTGTTTCCCCTGCTCAAAAACCTTCAACAACTCTTAACTATCTATGGAATAAAGATCAAACCCTGTAGCTTGGTATTCCAGGTCACCACCACCTCTGCCTCCAACAATCTAAGCCTTGCTTATCTTTCTTTTTTAAATTTTTTTATTTTTAGTGAGGCAATTGGGGTTAAGTGACTTTCCTAAGGTCACACAGCTAGTAAGTGTTACGTGTCTGAGGCCGGATTTTAACTCAGGTCCTTCTGACTCCAGGGCCGGTGCTCTCTCCACTGCACCACCTAGCTGCCCCCTTGCTTATCTTTCTAGCCATGTGGTCTCTCCCTATACCTTCTTGTCCAACCAAACCAGTTTATTTGCTCTGTGCTAATTATGTTCATGTTTTCCTGTCTCTGGGCCATTGCTCAGGCTGTAATTTCAAATACTTTACCCATCACCTCCTATCAAAACCTTACACATTCTGCACAGAGTGAATATACCATCTCTTCCACAAAAGTTCTCTTGCTCCTCCCAGCTAGAAATAATTTTTCTCCATTCTAAATCTCCATAGCACATTCTTTGAACCTGTCTTACCACGCTTCTTGCAATTTGCCTTGGAGTATACATAATCTTGTAGCTCCCTAAGCTTCCCCATTAGTCTATAAGTTCCCTGAGGACAGGGATTTGGTATTATTTATCTTTACATCCCTAATGTCCTTCACAGGCCCTTACTCAGAGTTAGTACCTGTTAAACATTGGTTGGACTGTTGAACTGAATTTTTGAATTGAGTTCTTTCTTTACCAATCAACCATCACTTAAGTTCCTACAGTGTGCCAATCAGCCAGTCAATAAACACTTAAATGCCTACCGTGTGCCACATATAGTGCTAAGCATTGGGGATACAAAAAAAGGCAAAAAGATAGTCTAACTCTCATGAAATAATGAAGAACAAAATGAGCAGAACAAAGAAAACATTGTTAATAGCAATATTGTTTTAACAACTTTGAGCAAATAAGTCATTTTGACTATTATAAATACCCAATCAGCTACAAAGGACATATGAAGGAAGATGC
Organism: Dromiciops gliroides; assembly: GCF_019393635.1. NCBI lineage: Eukaryota > Metazoa > Chordata > Mammalia > Microbiotheria > Microbiotheriidae > Dromiciops > Dromiciops gliroides. The sequence goes on along the minus strand of NC_057861.1, from coordinate 697,172,064 downwards.
TATCTGCATCCAGAGAAAGAACTGATAAGTAGTAGAATGATTTTACATGTACATAAATATATATGTGTGTGTGTCTACATATTTGTGTCTAAGGTAGCCATCTGTAGGATGGAGGGAAGGAAGAAAAAAAGAAAATAAAAGAAATGTACATGATAGCTTTATTATATATGTAAAAAGAATTGCAAATTGTACATGACAGATTTGCAGTTTCATGTGCAATTATCTTTTTTTATTATACTATGTCATGGAAATGAATATTTTATTCCATAAATTAAAAGATAGATAGGTAATAGCTAAGTTTTTAGCCCTAAAAAATTGTCCCTGATCTCAAAGAACTCACAATCTAATGGGGGAGAACAACATGTTGACAGTTATGTACAAACAAGACATATACTCTGATACCTTGGACATAATCAACAGAGGGCAGGCACTAACTAGCACTTAGAGGGACCAGGATAGGCTTCTTGTAAAAGCAGAGATTTTAGCTGGGACTTGAAGGATGCCAGGAGAAGTAAGAGCATTCCAAATATTGGGAAGAGCCAGTAAAAGATACCCAGAATCTGGAGATGGAGTATCTTTGATGGAAGATCAAAGAGGTCAGCGTCACTGGATCCCATATTATGTTTGGGGAGGGGCAGAAAGCAAGGTTTAGGAAGCTAGGAGGGGGTGAAGTCGGGATAAAATGGGGATATTCATACTTACCATACTTACCTTACCGGATTTGTGTGATGATGTGAGTTATTGTTATTATCATAGCACAGTAATCCACCATCAAAATAAAACAAAAGATGCTTAAATCCTTTAGCTAGAGCATGACATAGCTCCATTCGTTTTTTTAAGTTTTAAAATAAATTCAGTCAATAACTCTATAACTATTGTCTGGTTGAACAATACTTTTAACTGTAATGTTTTAAATGGATCATTTTCCAGGCAAATACTTTTATGTTCCTTAAATAACAAAGGGACCCAATCTCAATGCTACCACTTTTCATACATATGCCTTTTGGAAGGTTGAAAAAATTGTTCCCAGTAGCTTTTCAGGGCTTTCTCCAACTTTTCAATGCTACTTTTTAAAATTTTGCTAGTCTTCGGGTGATAGGCATGTTGGCCATCCATATGCTGGTACCCAAAGCCTTTTCAGGTAGACCAGGACTACGAAGAAACTTATATTTCATTGGCATATAGCCTTCATGAACCTAGGTTTATCTACACACCATGATGAGACATTGAAGGCATAGACCTGTAAAGGATGTTAAAAATATAGGCAGAAGGGGCAGCTAGGAGGCCCAGTGGATAAAGCACCAGCCCTGGATTCAGGAGGACAGGAGTTCAAATCTGGCCTCCGACACTTGACACTTCTAGCTGTGTGACCTTGGGCAAGTCACTTAATCCTCGTTGCCCCGCTCCAAATATATATATATACACACACACACACACACACACACACACACACACACACACACACACACACATATATAAAGAGAGGGGGGTAATATTTAATTTTCTCCAAATTTTCCATTCTACCATAATACTATCTGGTGGAGCAGGGGAGAAGAGAGATAATAGAATCCTTAGGGTGATTAATATAGGAAAGGAAACTGCCTCAGATGAATGGAGTAAGCCCAAGGTTAAGAGATTAACTTCCAGTTCATCCACAAAGACTGATTCCTTTCATGTCTTAAAGGCACAATCACCATTCTGGCAGTTTCACTAAACAAGAGGGTTCCTTCCTTTAAAACATTAACCATTCCCTGGCTGGTCATCCCTGACTCATCCATTCTACCATTCCTCACCTTTCTCTTCCAAGGAGATTATAACAATCTTCACCCTCTCCCTTTGCATTTAACATTTCATCTCTGGCTAGGTTATCTAGAGGTACAAAGCAGCAAACTCTATTTTTTTCACTCATTCGACAAACATTCACTAATAACAATGGGATCTGTGACTTTGATTCAAATCTGAGGTCTCCTCTTTATTACCTGTGTGACCTTGGGCACATTGCTTCATTTCCCTGACCCTCAATTTCTCCATCTATAAAATAAAAGGGTTGAACTAGAATCAAGAGTTATTAAATTGGAGTCTGTGAACTTTTAAAAAAGATTTTTATAACTATGTTTCAATAGCAATGGTTTCCTTTGTAATCCTACACATTTTATTTTATCCTAAAAACATTTCAATCAATAAATATTTATTAAGTACTTACTATGTGTCAGGCTCTGAGGCAAAAGGACAATCCCCGCCCACAAGAAGCTTACCATCTACTGGGGGAGACAACAAACAGATATATACAAAGCAAGCTATATACAAGGGAAATTGGAAATAATTGACAGGAGAAAAGCACTGGGATTAAGAGGGGTTGGGAAAGGCTTCTTGTAGAAGGTGGGATTTTAGTTGGCACTTAAAATATGCCTTATTCTGAGAAGGGATTCATGGACTTCACCATAAGTGGAAACAAAAAAGGGTTAAGAAGTCCTGTTCTAAACATCCCTAAAGCCCCTTCCAGTACCGCATCCTAGAGTCCTTGGATCTGCAAGGACCTTGGGTGGGTATGAGAGACAAAGAGAAATCAAGCATGGCCCTTGCTTATACAGAGCTCTCTCAGAGGTGGCAGGTTTAAAGTCCACCCCCCCCATCCCCCACCGCCACCCCCCAACACGTGTGTATCTTGCTAATCCCCTTAACTTGGCCCAGCCAATGTGATCTGATCCTGACTCCCAGGCAGTCAGGGGTGACCTGCAAGGGAAGGGTTAATGTTTTCAAGGAAGGAACCCTTTTGTTTACTAAAACTGCCAGAATAGTGATTGTGCTTAAGACCTGGGTTCAAAGAAGTCAGCCTTTGTGGATGGAGGACCCCCAAAGCTGGAAGTTAATCTCTTAACCTTGGGCTTACTCCATCCATCTGAACCAGTTTCCTTCATATTTGAACCATGTTGAGGATTCTGCCATCTCTCCTCTCCCCTGTCCTATCCCCCCCCCATCCTTATCACACCTTCCATACCAGCCCCAAATGCATTGTGGAGCCTGCTCAGATAGAAATTGTGCTCCTGGGCTAAGTATCTTGAGCTATCTCATTAACAGAAACCAATTTTTCTCCCCACTTCCCTATCTGTTAATCCATCCCACTCATTCACAATTGGAACCATCTTCAACACCTTCCCCCTTCACCATCCCCCCACCTTCAATAGCCAACAAATCTCATCTAGCCCATGCCTCCTTTATCCATTGTCTCCTTTCTCCACCATCCTAGGCAACTTTTTTTCTTTTTGCAGGGCAATGAGGGTTAAGTGACTTGCCCAGGGTCACACAGCTAGTAAGTATCAAGTGTCTGAGTCCGGATTTGAACTCAGGTCCTCCTGAATCCAGGGCTGGTGCTCTATCCACTGCACCACCTAGCTGCCCCCATCACCTTAATCCAAGTGCTCATTGTTGTACTGACTCCTTGCCTTCACTCTCTCCCCTCCCTATTCTTTCTTTCCCTTCTCTGCCAAATAAATTGATTTCAATTCAATAAACATTCATGAAACACCTGCTATGTGCACCCACACATAACCAGGCACTGTGCTAAGCTCTGGGGATACAAATAAGAAAAGGAAAGAGAGTCTCTATCCTCAAGGAGTTTAAGACTCACACAGCTAGTAAGCGTCAAGTATCTGAGGCTATATTTGAACTCAGGTCCTCTTCAATCAAGGGCCAGTGCTTTATCCACTGTGCCACCTAGCTGTCCCTTACATTTTAATAGGGGGAGACAATTCAGAGGGAAGCGGGTACCTGGGAAGGCAATTTTTGTCTGAGATGTCACGGGAATTGTTAGTAGAACCAGAGGGCGTTCAATGGGGTGAAGAAAACACAAAAGAAAGTGTCTTGTTCTATGGAGTTCAAACCAAGAAGAGCTATAGATGGAAAGTGAAGTGATATGCAGAGGTCTCATCACATCACAGTCAGACAGTCAAACATTTATGCACCTACTTTCCCCCAGGCATTGTGCTAAGGACTGCAGTTATAAAGAAAGGTAAAAACACTAAAGGGATCTCTAAAGGAAGAGAGAAAATGCAAATAACTAAGACATATACAGTGTAAATGGAACATAATCATAGAGAGAAGGTACTAGCCATGGAGGAGGGGGAAGAATGGGAAAAGGCCTTTTATAGAAGGTGAGATTTGAGCTGAGTCTTGAAGGAAGTCAGGGAAACTAGGAGACCGAGATGATGAGGAGGGAGAGAATCCAGGCACAGGAGACAGCCAAGTGAGAAAGGCATTAGAGTAGGTAGAGGGGAGTTAAGTGTAAGAAGATTGGAATGGTAGGAAGAGCCCAGGTCAAGAAGGGCTTTGAATGCCAAGAAGAGAGCCACCGAGTTTACTGAACGGTGGGTGGGAGGAGGGTGACATGGTCAGACCTGCATTAGGAAGATCACTTTGATAGCTGAGTAAAGGATGAACCAAAGAGTGGAAAGACTTGCAGCAGGAAGATCAGTGATCAGGCTATTGCATTAGTCCAGGGATGAGGTGGTGAGGTCTGTACCTGTTGTGAGCTGGGTACTAGGCTAGGAACTGGCATACTGAGATAAAAGTGACACAGTCCTTCTTGCTACAGAGTTCACTTTGTCATTTGTTGTTCACTTGTTTATCAGTCATGCCCAACTCTTCAAAACCCTATTTGGTTTGCCATTTCCTTTTCCAGCTCATTTTACAGATGAGAAAAACAAGGCAATCAGGGTTAAGTGACTTTCTCAAGGTTATACAACTAGTAAGTGTCTGAGGACAGTTTTTTTTGTTTGTTTTGTTTTTTGTACAGGGCAATGAGGGTTAAGTGACTTGCCCAGAGTTACACAGCTAGTAAGCGTCAAGTGTCTGAGGCCAGATTTGAACTCAGGTCCTGCTTCCAAGGCTGGTGCTTTAACCACTGTACCACCTAGCTATCCCCTGAGGACAGTTTTGAACTCAGGTCCTCCTGAATCCAAGGCCAGTGCTCTATCCACTGCGCTACCTAGCTGCCCCACTGTGTTACATTTTAATTGTTATTGTTCAGTCGTTTCAATTGTGTCCAACTCTTCATGACCCCATGTGGGGTTTTCTTGGCAAAGATACTGTAGTGGTTTGCCATTTCCTTCTCCAGACCATTTGGGGGGGAGCAGGGCAATAAGGGTTAAGTGACTTGCCCAGGGTCACACAGCTAGTAAGTGTCAAGTATCTGAGGCTGGATTTGAACTCAGGTCCTCTTCAATCAAGGGCCAGTGCTTTATCCACTGTGCCACCTAGCTTCCCCTTACATTTTAATAGGGAGAGACAATTCAGAGGGAAGCAGGGGCCTGGGAAGGCAGTTTTTGTCTGAGATGTCACAGGAATTGTTAGTAGAACCAGAGGGCGTTCAATTACTATGTTTTCCAGAATCAATGGTAGTATTGATTCACAGCCACAATCTGGCCTCAATTTCTAGCCTTACTCAGATACTCAGATGCGTCTGTGATCTTACTGATTCCAATACACCTGCCCATCCTATGGACTCTTGTCACTGGGGGTCCACTGTACATGCTTTCTCCTGATGTGGCCAGGATGCTCACAGAGGCCTCAGGCTGTCTGCCTAGCATTCCTTACCCTCACTGTGTGGACAGCCTACCTTTTCTACCTTTGGGGGAATTTCCCTGATGACATCATTTACTCTTGCTTCTCATTTGTTGTGAAGTGTATATAGCCTGCTCACACCCACCATGGCGGCTTCCATTTCCCCATGGGATATTTACTCTCAGACCCTTGGAGATGCTTGTGCTCCAGGTTTCAAAACCTTACAAAATCCACAGCTTTATCTTTATTTCTCCTCACAGGCCAGTTGTAACCCAACTCCTATCTAGCCATAGTTGTCATTCTCCAGATATGCCTGCCCTCACCCCCCCCCCCCGCCCCAACCGTGGCTGTGCCTTTGCGCATACTATTCCTTCTATCTTGGGTGCATCTCTATAAGAGATGGGTACTATTATTCTACACCCATTTTATAGATGAGGACACTGAGGCTGAGAGCTTTAAGTGACATACTCTAGGTCACACATTCTAGGAAGTGTCAAAGGCAGGATTTGAGTTCAGGTCTTCCCAACTCTCTCCACTATGACACTTAGCTTACTGTCAAATAAAGGGACCAGACTGCATGAGCTTTAAGGTCTCCTCCAATTCTGTCATTCTATGATCTATAATGATTCTACCTCCCCTCAATGATATTAATTTTCATCCATTCCCAGGAACATTTTTGGTTTTACCCCAAAGAGAACTGGAAAGTTGAGCAACCTATAAAGAAGGGAGAAATACTTTGTCTATGGCTCGCTGTGTGCAAGCCTGGAGGAAGGAGGGGCAGGGAGTCTAACTTGCATCTTTCCCCTGATGATTAGTTTTTAAAAGACCCATAAAAATCCCGGCCCCAGAGTGGGAAGGTCAAAGGTGTTGGGCTGATGATTGTCACTCAATCCAAATACCCTATTTTTATTTTTCACTTGTGCCCAGAAATCTCCAAACAGACAGTGATTAGTGACTGATTGTTACTTTCCTCTCCCTGATGACTCACATATGTGACCCATTCCCAAATTACATGCAAATGTTCAGCCAGTGACAAGTTGCTGAAAAGCTCCCCTCTTCCCCCTTCCCCAGACTGCCTGCCTCTTGCATGAAAGTAGGGCCAATATGTGTCTTTGTGGGCCAAGAAAATTGTGCTGATGGGAAATGGGGCAAAATCCACCGTGTGTCCCTGGCTACTGGCTAAAAAAAAAGGGGAATGGGGGTGGGAACAGGATGGGAAACACATGATGCTTAATCTATCAATCAACAGCCTATATCAGTTTCCTCATTTATACAATGAAGTGGTTGGATGAACTGGTTTCTAAGGTCCCTTTCAATGTTAACAATTCCCAATTTTAATAGTCTATGAGATGAAGACACTGCTTGAGTATAACATTTTCTGATTTTAAAAAGCTTAGTCTGATATTCTATGATTATAGGAATTTGTGATTTAGTCTAAAATTACAAGATTTTATATATCTAAAATCTTATGATTCTAAAATTTTGTTATTCTAGTACTGTAATTCTTTGATCCTAAAATTCTGAAGTATGATAAAGTCCAGGGTTTTTCTGAAAATTTATCTTGCTTTTCTAATTTGTATTTGTTGAACAAGTTTTCTGTAAACAGAACTACATAAACAACACAATAGGGAAAACTATTTCCCCGTTACTTGGGTAAAGTTTGGACAAAATGATTGGTTTCTATTCAGCAATGCCCTCTGGTGGTGCAGCTACCATTGTGTCAGGGCAACTACGAATTTAAAGGGGTAGATGCAATACTTTGAAGAAGGCACTGTGGTTCCAGGACTATGTGATCATAGGACTTTTGAACTGGAGATTTTCCAGTCCAAACTTCTCTTTTGATAAATAGGGATACTGGGGACAGCTAGGTGGCGCAGTGGATAGAGCATGGGCCCTGGATTCAGGAGTACCTGAGTTCGAATCTGGACTCAGACACTTGACACTTACTAGCTGGGTGACCCTGGGCAAGTCACTTAACCCCCAATGCCCCGCAAAAAAGGAAAAAAAAAAAGATAAATAGGGATACTGAAACCCAGAGAGAGGGAGTAGTTTGTTCAAAGTTATCCATTGAGATATTTTAATTTCCTCCTGAAGACAAGCAACCTCAATTAAAAACACCAAACTATGGGGCGCTCATCCATGACATACTTCAAATCCAGAAGTTCTCACATTTTTCTTCATTTCTAAGATTTTGATTATCCTTTCCCATTCCAGAAGACAGATATCAGAGGGAGATGGAATAGTTTCTATACCTTTACCTGGTCAATTTGTACTGTCTGTCCCAGCTATACATACTGATGGATATGCTCTTTAGATTGTCTGTGCAGCTGTATCTCCTAATTTAGACAATAGATATTCTTTATCCACTTGGTATTTCTTACGTGGATAGTCAGGCCAGACAGTTCGGGGTGGTTTCATATAGTAATATGCTGATAAATGTCTAATAGCTGGCTCTCTGGAAAAAATGAACAAGGGTTTTGTGATGATCAAATGAGATACTTGTAAAGTGTTTTGCAAATCTTAAAATGCTATGTAAAATTATTATTATTATTATTATCATCATCATCATTATTATTGATGGATGCCAAAGAATTTGGGGTGCCTTCCTAACCTATCATGCATCATTTATGACCAAGGACAGTTCAGTAAATAGGATATTTCCAAAGGAACAAGAGAATATTGGATAGCCCTTATTTTCATATTTTCCCCCTGACCACCGATGCGCCTTTACATATAATAATGAATATCATAATATTGGAGGCTCTTGACTGAGAAAAGGGAAAAGGTCTATTCACCAAACAGTTCTGTAATTACTATCATATTCAATTAACTCCTAATTATGCCCTTTACCAAATTGTCTTCATCTCCCTCCTGTGTTTAATTGTTTTATTGACCATGTAGACCTTCTCCGTTTACTTTCTATCTGGCCAAGCAAAGAAAACTTTAAAAATCCAAATACTTGACCACTTTTTTTGCTCTGGAAAGATTTGAGGGAGAGAGAGAGAGAGAGAGAGAGAGAGAGAGAGAGAGAGAGAGAGAGAGAGAGAGAGAGAGAGAGAGAGAGAGAGCGCTTAGTTCATTGCCTCTCACCAGTCTGAAAGATATTAATTCCCAACATTACTTTCTCTTGTGGGATACAGCGGATAAAGTACTAGCCCTGGATTCAGGAGGACCTGAGATCAAATTCAGCCTCAGACACTTGACACTTACTAGCTGTGTAAACCTGGGCAAGTCACTTAACCCTCATTACCCCTCAAACAAAATTCTCTTGGGCATTTATATTTGTAACGTACTTAGCACAATGCCTGGCACTGTGCATAACAACAACAACAATGAAGTGCTTAAATAATAATAATAATAAAGTGTTTAATAAATGTCTGTTCCCTTTCCACTTTCTTGGAGGTCTGGGGTTGGGGTGCAAGGGAACAACTTGAATGACACAGAATATCTTTTTGTCTCTCTATCCCCTCTGGAGGCATAGAGAGGATTATTTGTTTTGTTGGAAATGAGTTATCAGACCTTAAGATACCCCGATATTCAAATTTAAATAAATTCCAAAAACATCCATTGCTCCAAGGTGAAGTAAGATCATTGCTCTGACCCTTCTCCCTTTTGGAATATTCATGCCTCAAACTCTGTGACGCCTTGAATAATCGGAAGGAAGGTAGACAGACGATGTCTGCTTGGGACAGAAATGCCCACCAGATGGATTGTCTTTGGGAGACCTAATATCTAGAAGTCTGGAAATGTTTGGATTGCCCTCTGAGCTCTTTGCTTTGCTTTATTTTGTATTGTGTATTGATATATCTCTATTTGAGGCAAAAGACACTTTCACCCAAACAAACCCTTCCCAAAGGACTCTCTCTGAAAACTGTTAAGCAAAATAACCAAATATGAACTGTTTACTTTTTAACTGGCTATAGCATTGTGCATCCCTGGGCCCTACAGACTCCTTCATGGTCACCTAGGACTGGGCAGGAAAGAAAGCTCTGCATCCGTGCATGTCCCACCTCATGTCTATACAGTGACAAAAGCATACATAGCCTGGGGTCCCTTACAATGGGCCTTCCTGGCAGGCCTCATCATGTCAGAATAATGAAAACTGATTCCTTTCTAATATAGTGCTTGCCAACCTTGATCCCCTCCCTGCCCCTGCCAATATATACATATAATTTTCATTTCAGCTGTTGGCTATGTCAACTAACGCAAACCAAAACATCTGTATAGAAAAATAAAAGACAATCAATCATCCAGATGTTTTGTCTACACAACACCTGGCTACTTGGAAACATATGGACAGTCAAGTTTTTCACCTTCCATCCAGATGTAGGACATTGGGTAGACAAGGCCTTTGTCAAATCAGCACAAAAGGAAATGGGTTATAAGATTTTAGAACTGGAAGGGGCCTTGCGGATCACCTAGTCCACTCACCATATTTTGTATCTGTATATCAATGACCTGTCACTTTGTAAATGTGAGAACTTCCTACACTAACACAGATTGCACCTCATCCCTACTATTTCATTCTGGAGAGATGCTTAGGGACTGAGATGTGAAGGGACTTCTCATTTTGTAAAAGAGAGTACCGAGGCTCAAAGGGATGAAGGAATTTGTCTGAGGTCACACAGCAACGAAGCAGAAACCAGACAAATGTGAAATGCCCTGATTCTATCCTGATGCTTACTCTACAATGCCATGCGGACCCAACAAAGTGTGCAAACAAAATTTTCCTGTGAAAAACAATAACCCTTTAACTGAATTTTCCACTTTTCAACAAACCATGTGAGTTGTGTAGATACACATTCACAGAAGAGATGAATAGTAAGATATTAGATTTAGAAGTGACCTCAGTGGAAATCTAGTTCAATCCATACCCCAAAAAAGAATCACAATGAAGTAGACCTGACAAGTGGTTCTATGACCCCAGTCTGGAGACCTCCCCCCAATAAGGGGACTTCCTTACTACTTCCTGAGGGAGCCCATTCCACAGTGGGCCATCAAGCCTCAATTTGTCTCCTTCTAGCTTCTACCCATTGCTTTTGGCTGCCCTTTGGTGACAAACAGAATAGGATTAAGCTGCTTCCACTAACAGCCCTTCAGATATATCTACTACTACTACTACTACTACTACAACAACTACTGCTACTACTACTACAACAACTACTACTACTGCTACTACTACTACTACAACTACTAGTATTACTGCTGCTGCTACTACTACTACTACTGCTACTACTACCACCACCACCACCAGTACCATTACCACATAGAGCTGGACACAACTAAAATGACTGAACAACAAATACTTATTGAGACCTACTCACCTCAGGTCCCAAAAGGCAATGCCTAAGCCTCAGTCTTTTTTTTTTTTGGTGGGGCAATGGGGGTTAAGTGACTTGCCCAGGGTCACACAGCTATTAAGTGTCAAGTGTTTGAGGCTGGATTTGAACTCAGGTCTTCCTGAATCCAGGGCCGGTGTTTTATCCACTGCGTCACCTAGCTGTCCTCAGCCTCAGTCTTTTTTAAGAAGGCCTTTTCTATATATGAGCTTCCTAGATAATTTAGGAAGTAATCACATTTGGTCATCTAGGACCATTCCATTACTACCTAGAAATTGCCAACAGAGGTCCAAGTAGTTGCTCATACAAAGAAGTGAGGAGATGCTGTCATCTTGGCAATCAGCTTTACTGCTACAGTCACTGCCACAGCCCTAGTTCTTCCTAAGACAAGGTCTCCTCTATCATGGTTCCCTCCCAGCCACCATCAACATCCAGGTGGGCCCAAGAAACTAACCTGTCAGGGGGCAGCTAGGTGGCGCAGTAGATAAAGCACCAGCCCTGGATTCAGGAGTACCTGAGTTCAAATTCGGCCTCAGACACTGGACACTTACTAGCTGTGTGACCCTGGGCAAGTCACTTAACCCTCATTGCCTCACAAAAAAAAAAAAAAGAAAGGAAGGAAGGAAGGAAGGAAGGAAGGAAGGAAGGAAGGAAGAAAAAAAACCTAACCTGTCTCAAGGATTGCTATGCTGAGGGACAGATGAGAAAAGTCACACAATGCCTAGTATTAATGACCTTTTCTACCACATGACCTTCCCAATATCCATTATCCTCCTCCCATTTCCCCTGGGCACTGGTTCCCTAAGTTTCATGTTAGACTGGCACTTCCTGTGCCCTATGGTTAGCAAATGCCTATTTCCTGTTTACCCACTCCAGGTCACAGTGCTAAGGCAAAACCTTCTTTCCCTATGCTTTCAGCCCTGCCCCTCCCCCATCTTTCTGGCCCTCCTCTTCATGCCCTCTGGAATCCTTATTCTCTCCCCCCAAAACTCCCCATTGTCCTATACTCTTTCCTATGTCCTTACACTCTTTCATCTTTTGTACTCCTGGGAAACTGAAAACTGACTTTCTTGGGAAGACACTGCATTGTTGGCTCCAACTCCAGAGGAAGCCAGCTCTCTACGGAACACTCCGTGCTGCCTCTCCTCTTGTTACTTGTTAATCTGTGAATGTACTACAATTCATCAAATGGACTCTGTTCTGGTCCTGTCACATCTGAGAATTGTATCTAGTTCTGGGCAACACCTTTGAAAGTGCCTAAAATGTAAATAAAACGTCAGTTTCTTGGGGACAGAGACCACTTTTTTTTCTTCTTAATTTTAGTGCCTTGCATTTTATAAGTGCTTGATAAATGTACTGTTATTTTTCGAGTACTTCCAGTGATAGGCAGATCCCTTCCTGACAAGGCATCATTCTTCCAAAAACTGAATAGGTAATGATTATGAGAAAATTCTCCCGTGTTTCCAGCTGACATTGCCCCCCTATAAAGTCTACCCATTTGTTCTAGTTCTACTCTCTGCGGTTATGTACAATCAGTTCCCATTTCCACAGGAATAACTCTTCAGATACTGGAGACAATGATCGTGTCATTTTCTTTGTAAAGTGAATATAATTAGCTTCTTTAATTATTCCTCATAAAGGGTTACAAGGACCCACATCATCATGGGCTGTCTTCTTCTACACAGGCTGTTGTTGTTTGTACTTCATTTTTGAAGAGGACCAATGACATCATGGAGTGATGTCTTGACTTGTGAGTGAATTGGATTTGTGAGGCAGAGCTGCACAAAGTCATCAGCCTCACTCTCTCCTCCAGAGTCATTGAAGTCGGGGCAGCTAGGTGGCGCAGTGGATAAATCACCGGCCCTGGATTCAGGAGGACCTGAGTTCAAATCCTGCTTCAGACACTTGACGCGTACTAGCTGTGTGACCCTGCGCAAGTCACTTAACCCTCATTGCCCTGAAAAAAAAAAAAACTGCTAAAAATCCAGAGTCATTGAAGTCCAGTGGCAAGACAAGAGTCAAGATGACTGGAAATGGCCCAGGGTGCTGTGGGTGACCTTGACCTTTTTTAATTCTCTGGACAGGCTCTGGTTTGTTAAAGTCATTCCTAAAATGTGTTGCCTAGAACTAGACATAGTACTCCAGATGTGATTACACCAGAATGGAGTATAAAGCAAGGGTTGCCTCAGGTGTTCTCAATACCATGTAGACTCATTTGGTGATGAGGACACTGGAAATTGAATAGGAAGAATCAGGGTGAAATAAATACCAGCTCTGCCACTTACTCTCTGTGTGGCATTAGTAAGTCACTTTTCTTTTCTGTAAAATGAGAGGCTTAAACCAGACGAGTCCCTCACATCTTTAAATCTTAGGCAACCCCTAAAGAATAGGAGGGTGACTGATGAGCCCATCAAAGTATCAGCTCTTGTTTGTTTCAGCAGGTATGATTATCAGTTAGTGGGGCATTGGGAATTCAGAATTTGACTGTCATTGTGCATTGGCCCATCTATAATCTCTCCTAGAAGGTTCTCTGAGGCTGGGCACAAAGATGAAATCTGGTATGTTGTTGTTCAGTCATTTCAGTGGTGTTTGGCTCTTCATGACCCCCATTTGAGGTTTTCTTGGCAAAGATACTGGAGTTATTTGCCATTTCCTTCTCCAGCTCATTTTTCAGATGAAGAAACTGAGGCAAAGAGGGTTAAGTGATTTGCCAGGGGTCACATAGTATCTGAGGCCAGATTTGAATTCAGATCTTCCTGATTCCAAGCCCAACACTCTATACACTGTACCACCTACCTGCCTCGAATCTGGTATAATTCTTTGGAAATTTGTTTTCCTCATCTGTAAAATGTAGAACTCAGACTTACATGATCTCCAAAATCCCTTTTTGGCTCTAGTATGATAGAGTGAAAAGAGGGACAGCCTCAGAGCTAGAAAGATCTTAGTTCAAGTCTCAGCTCTTACCCATGACTATATGGCCTTAGGCAAGTCACTTAACCTGCCAGGGTCCCAGACAACTCTTCTGACTCTTAAGTTGCAGAGAAGGTGTTGGCCTTCATTATAGCAGAGAGTTTTGTCATCAATAGTTCTCTACAGCACTGACATGATAGGCCCAGTTCCTATCCTTATCCTACTAATTTATTATTCATAGATATGGTGATTCTTTTTCATCTTCATGTCTGTGTGTGTCTGAATTTAATCCCATAATAACAATAACTTGTTTACACAAGACTCCCCCAAATATTAGCTTTAACAATGTAAAACTGCACTCAGACTTTGGGGATACCATGTATCACATTTTAAACTTTCAGAATACTTTCCCAATAACCTGGGAAGTAAGGATGACAAGACCACATCCCTATTTTATGGATGAGAAAAATGAAATTCAGAGGAGTTCAATGGCATGCCTGTGGTCACATAACTTCAGAACCCTGATTGGAATCCAAGTTTCTTGACTCCAAGCCCAACAACCATTCTATACCTCATTGCCTCCCTAAAAGTTTGGGACCTGATGATGCCATTACTTCTGGGACCACCATCAAATAGGTGTTTGCTCTGCTGAAGCTCAGATCTTCATGACACTTTGTAGTCTTCCCATAACCTCTCCCTTTGGTCCACTGTATCCCTAGAGCAGAGGTCCCTTACCCTTTCTAGTGTCCTGGGCCCCTTGGGCAATCTGGTGAATCCTGTTAATTGCTTCTCAGAATGATATATCGGTACTCATTATTAATTAATTACATGTAATTATATATATCATATTAATTCATATATTAATCAGAATGATGAATAAAATACATAGGATTACAAAGGAAACAGATTATATTGAAATACAGTTATCAAAATATTCCCCCCCCAAAAGTTCATGGACCCCAGAATAAGAATACCTGCTCTGGAGCATCCCTCTCAAACATAAAGATGCTCCTGAAGAACATTTCACTCCAGTATTCCTCATCGGAATAGCCACTGAAGCCTGCTTTCCTCTATATATTGAGATGATCATTCATTTAACCTCCATCAGATACACAGGCACAGTCTATTTCTATTTCTTCCTGGGCCAATATTGAAAACCCGACTTGGTAGCACCAGCCTTGGTCCTCCAAGTGGGTGGCCCTTCATCAATGTGATGTGGAAAGTGGAATAGCTTTCGCCAATTACCCTGGAATCTGGAAACCTTTTTTACTTCCAACATTTCCTTCGACCTAGCAATGTAATAAAACCCTTCAACCATTTCTCCTAGCCGGTGTTATAGCAAATTATTTCTTGCCAGACAATTATCACCCATTAGAGCTAATGGCCATGTTTAATCACTGCACACTTATTTGCGTTTTTTTAAAAGCCACTGAAATGCCCCATTTTTTTTCTCTCCCAAGTGAAGTAAGGCCATTGCCAGAAATGTAAAGCTACATCTGAAAGCATTTTGTTTGAAGAATGAGCTGTTCTACAGCCTTTCTTATATGTTCCCAGAATGCTATAGAGTTAGTTTCTCAGAGACACTCTGGGGAACAGATCTGTAGCTTTCTCAGGCTCCAGTGATTTGTCCAAATCAGGTGTCTTTTTCCCCAAACGGAACAGGAAGCCAAATCTTCTGAACAATCTTTACTCAATAGACTTGGCATCAAACTGAGATTTTTGAGGAAACCCCCTGCCCAGGAACCCCTAGGGAGTCAAACCACAATGAGATCTGACCCTGTCCAGGTTAGTCACCCCTTTCTTAGACCCACTGCCCTTCAGTTATCCACAGAGATGAGTCCCTAGCTCTCTGCTCATTTCATTGCTCAAGTTCAATTTTGTGTTCACATCCTGATTATTGCCCTGAGCCCCCAAACCCTGTTGCCACTCCTCATCTATCCCACTTTACCTTTCTCTTTCTTTACCATGAATTAAACACATCTAAGTGTTCTTCTAGGGCTTAATTTTTCAAGGAAATGTGTAATTAGAAAAAAAAGACCATAGGGTTATAGGTCATTTGAAAATGTATATTAGTAATTTGACCCGGCATGGGCTGAATGGTTTGTTTGATAGATAGATGGCAAATTTAGATGATTTATGTTTATGATGATAGAGAAGGATGAATGGAAGAATGGATGATAGATAGATAGGTAGGTAGATACATACATACATACATAGACAGACAGGTTGATAGAGCATTTATTAAGTGTTTATTATGTGCCAGGTACTGTACTAAATACTGAGAATAAAAATACAATCAAGGAAGACATACCCTGCTCTCAAAAGGCTTACACTCTAATGGAAGAAAACCATACACAAAAGGGAACTGGAAGGGGGAGGGATATACATGTGGCAGCATGCCATGGTTTTCTGGACTTCTGGTCAATATTATCAAACAAAAATACTCAGGCTGAGATGTCCCTTCCATGATACTCTTGGCCCTCATACCCCCTCACAAATTTATTACTTTCCTACTCTGCTCTCCTGAGAGTTGCCTCTTCTCTCCAGACCACCTTTACCCATTCCCATCTGGGTTTGAGATTGGCTCAGACAGATATTCTGACCAGAGCCCAGTGATCCATTTTATTGTATGAGACTGCCCCTTAGTCAATCAGTAAGCTTCCAGGTGATTAGTAAATCACCTGCCTCTTCCTAAGTAATCATTACTTAACTAATAAACATCTCTCTCCAACCCAGGGATATCACATTGTTACTAAGATAAGGCAGTGATCTTGTTGATGTGAGTACATGGTCCATCAATGCAGATCACAACCTATCACATCTTTTCCTATGTGAGTCTTGTTCATATTTTTTAAAATAAATTCTCCATTGAGGGTTTCTACAATGCACTGGGGTCTTCCTTTGGTTTGCTTACTATTTCATGGATGTGCACATGACAATTGGACAGTCCATCTGTTATCCCCCACACTTAGTACATTTCCAGGCTACATCTGTTGCTGACCTTATGCATCTTTTTCTACCATTTTTATTACATCATCACTGCCAATGTATGGCAATCCACGCATACTGACCCTACATCTTTCCACTGCTCTTTCAGTCACCTACAGTTTTAATTGTTTTCAGGTCATGGTGCTTCATTTTCTCAGCTATATAGCATCATCGAAGAATATCCATGATATAAAGATAAGCTCTAATGGTAGTGAAGGGCTTAAAATCATTAAAAGAGCTATATAATTTTCCATACAACATTCTGCTTAATTTCTTCCTCTTACTAAATTCTTTATCCAGTTCATTTTCTTCAGCATCCAAAATATACAGACTGATGAACTAACTTGATAGGCTGAACTGCACTTCATAATCTAGGCTATGTGTTTTTTCTTCTGCTTTGACTTCCCAGTGTAGATTGTTTGGCCAATCTCTTATGAGGGAGCATGTATCTCATTGAAGAGGCTTGTATTGTTGTACAAGGGCTGAATACAATCTGCACAGTATTATCTGCCCATAGAAACACTTGTTAAACTCTCCATCAATAGGAAATCCCTCTTCCATGAAGAAGAACCTTTATGTTGGTTTGATGTTGATACTTGGCAAGTCATTAAAGTTAAGTTCAAGGTATCATCTGTCAAAAAGTCTTGTATGATTTAAACATATATGTGAAAGATGGCTTTTTAAAATAGAGCCTTTAGGTCTATGCTTTACCAAATTGAATGCTTTTTTGAGTTATAAATATAATTCTATTTATACAATTTCCAAAATAATTTTATTGTCAGGATTTTGTACTTTAGTTTTCCTTCTCCTGTACAGTCTTTGTGCCCCGGAGGCGACCAGTACGACGGGCAGCGATGAGACCGACCTTTCTCCAGCTGGGGCATCTCTTCCAATGGTGGATGGTTTTCCAATATGCTGGTGATTACCTCCTCCGAAGGGATGTTCCACAGGGTTCATGGCCACACCCCGGACACGAGGCCAGCAGTTTCTCTTAGCCTTGTATTTGTGGTAGGCTCTACCTGCCTTGAGGATAGGTTTATGAATACGACCTTCTCCAGCAACAACACCAACAACAGCTCTGTTTGCAGAGGAGATGACTTTTTTAGAGCCTGAAGGTAGCTTCACCCGTGTTTTCTTGGTTTCTGGATTGTGGGAAATCACTGTGGCATAGTTTCCAGATGCTCGAGCAAGCTTACCCTGATCCCCAGGCTTTTCTTCAACACAGCACACTATGGTCCCTTCAGGCATAGTGCCAACTGGGAGGACATTGCCGATATCGAGTTGAGCTTTCTTACCACAGTACACAAACTGGTCGGTATGGATGCCTTCAGCAGCAATGAACAACTCTGTCCTCCTTTTAAATCGGTAAAGATCTCAGAAAGCTACTTTTGCAAGAGGAGCCCCTCGGCCTGGATCATGGATTATGTGCTTTATGATACTCTTAATGTAGCCATGCGTCTAGGCGAAATCAACAGCCCAGAGCTTGGTGGCTCCTTTCCTGTGTTTCACGTGAGCGCGGAAGACGGAGCCCACGCCCTTTCTCTGACCACGGATCACCCAGCCCATCTTGAGCGGTTTTGCTCTGGACTTGCTAGAAAAAAGAATGCTTTTTTATAATGAAAAAAAAAATAGACTGAAGGTAATCATGGAGATTGTTTGTTCAATAGAAAGAACCATGAATTTGGAGCCAAAGAATCTGAGTTTGAATCCTGGCTCTGCCACTTCCAAAATTTGTGAACTTAGTCAAGGGACTCTGTCTTTCCATGCCTTAAGTTTCTTCATCCGTAAAATGGGATGATATGAGACTAAAAAGTTCCTTCTGCCTCCAAATCTATGGTCCTACGATTAACACCAAAATTGTTTTATCTGATCATCTTTTATCATTCCATCTTTTCTTCCACCTTATGACCCTTAATCTTGTTCTTTATCTTTATCATGACCTTAAATTCCTCCACCCCTCAATTCTTTCCTTAGGCCATCATTCCCACACTGTCTACACTCTCCTTACTTCCCTATGTCAACCCCTTGATGAATCAGTTCAACTCCTCACTAGAATCTTTTGCTCCTTTACTCTATTGTCTATCATGCCCTGCCAATTTCTAATCTTGGATCACTCTCACTACCTGCAACCTTTGCTTCTATTCATGTGCTGCTGAAAGGAGATGAAGAAAATTACAAAATTATGTTGACTGAGTCCACTACAAATTTATGTTATATCATCTCATCTGGGCACTCACTGCCTCACAAGGCAATTCTTTTATGACTTTCTAACGAACCTACTCACCACTATAGCTTTTATAAACCTTTTCTTGCTTCATCAAATTTGTCTTGGAACTCCCTAGCTGAAAACCTTGCAACACACTTTACTGAAAAAACTGAGGACTTTTTCAACAACTCCTTCTCATCTCATATCACTCAAATGTCTTCCTCCACCATCTCCTCCTTTATTCCCATGTCACATGAAGAGGTGGCCCTTCTCCATGTCAAGGTTAACTCCTCTACATACAAAAGTGATCTCATTCCATCCCATCATCCCCAGTAGATTTCCCCTTTTGAATATCCCCATTCTCATTAATCTACTATCTCTTGGGGCAGCTTGGTGGCACAGTGGATAGAGCACCGGCCCTGGAGTCAGGAGTACCTGAGTTCAAATCTGGCCTCAGACACTTAACACTAGCTGTGTGACCCTGAGCAAGTCACTTAACTCCAATTGCCTCACTAAAAAAAAAAAATCTACTATCTCTCCCCATCTGCAGGCTGCTTCATGGTTACCCATATCTCCTTTACATTTAAAACAAACAAACCCAACTCGATCCAAAGGCCCCCATTGGATATTGTCCTGTACCTCTCCTTCCTTTTAAGACCCAATTCCTTAAGAAAGCCATCAATAATCAGCATCTCCACTTCTGCCTCCTCTCACTCTCTTCTAAACCCTTGGCTATCTGACTTCCAACCTAATCATTCATCTGAAACTGCTCTTTCCAAAGTTATGGATGATCTCTTAATCACTAAGTCTAATAGCCTCGGCCCTCATCCTTCTTGACTTCTCTGTAGCCTTTGATACTATTGATCATCTCTTCTCAATACTCTCTCTTCTCTAGATTTTTATGCCACTCCTTCCTGGTTTTTGGCTGCCCCTTCCCAGTCTCCTTTGATTGATCTTTCTCTACATCATCCCCTCTTACAGTAGATGTCCCTCAGAGTGGACACTCCCTTCAAATGGTGCAAATAACAATCCATCAATGCTTTCTCATCCTCAGTCTCTTGTTTATGCATTTTCATAAATCCCATACAGAGAGTCCACCTCCCTGGGAGTCTTCCTCCTGATCTCTTGACATCAATATGGATATCATTGGAACACATGGAATACCCATCTACTACCCCTTGTTTTGGGGTTTGTTTTTTGTTTTTGTTTTTTTGCAAGGCAATTGGGGTTAAGTGACTTGCCCAGGGTCACACAGCTAGTAAGTGTTGTGTCTGAGGTCAGATTTGAACTCAGGTCCTCCTGAATCCAGGGCCAGTGCTCTATCTACTGTACCACCAAGCTGCCCCCTATCCCTTGTTTTTAAAATATGCCCAGCCTACCCACTTTCCTGCTCACATCTCTTTATCTTCATACTTCTCTTCCTGCTCAATTCCTCAATGGCAAAATCAATGGCAGTCTACCCCTGTCCACCATCTATCTCTGTTGTTCCTTGGGGAAGAGCTTAACTTTAATATAAGACATGACTTATATACCCTCAAGGAGTTTACAATCCAGTAGACATCAGCACAAATAGTTCTAATAGACCACAGTAAATGATAGGATCATCAGACAATTATAAAACAAAGTGTTTTGTGTGATCTGGGTCAGAAGGTTATTACTAAGCAGTAAGATAAGTTAAGGCTTCCTGTAAGAGGTAATATTTGAATTGGGCTTTAAAGAATAGGTAGGAATTCCACAGGTGAAGAAAGGAAGGTAAGAATTGGAATAAATTATATCTAAGGTCCCCATGGTACTGCATTGGGAGACAGGGAACTTGAGTTTGAATTCCATCTATGCCACTTGCTACATGTGTAACCTTAGGCAAATCACCTTACTTTCCTGGACCTTAGTCCCCTCCTTTATAAAATGAGAGATGAGATAACCTTGTTTTTGTTGTTGTTGTTGTTCAGTTGTGACTGACCCTTTGGGACCCAATTTGGGATCTTCTTGGTAAAGATAATGGAATGGTTTGCCATTTCCTTCTCCACTGGATCTATTTTGTCAGGTGATCAGAGGTTAAGTGGCATGCCCATGGTCACACAGCTGGGATGTGTCTGAGAATGGATTTGAACTCAGTTCCTCTTGACTTCAGGACCAGTGCTCTAGCCACTGACAGATAACATCCTATCTCTTAGATAACATCCAAGATTCCTCTTAACTCTAAAGTAATAATCCTAAAGTTCTTCCTTTGTGCTTGCCTACTACATTCCCCTGTTGTATTGCAAGTAACTTGGGGGCAGAGACAATGCCTTGTTTCATCCTTATTGCCTCAGGGATGAGCCTGGTATTTTCCCAGGGTTCCCAAACTATTGTTTGGGCAACACCTGCCCTGTACAGGTTTTCCACTCTCCTTTCTACTGACTTGAAAGAGACCTTAAAAATCACTTAGTCCAGACCCCTTATTTTATAGAATAGGAAACTGATGCCCAGAGTGATTTGTCCAAGATTCCTACATGAAGCAAGGAGCAGAGCCAGGATTCAAACCCAGAACCTCCATCTCAAGATGCTTCCCTTCATATTTCAAGGCCTCTATAACTTCTTAGTTCAATGGAAGCAAGTCTAAAATTTCTCAAAGAGAATTTTTACTAGGAAAAGAAAACAAATACAAATGACTAGAAACAGACATGTTTACAAAGCACAGATTCCTTATCCTAACTTCAACTGCCATCTAGCCAAAGATCAGCTTGGCTGGTAGAACTCAGGGGGGCATCCAATCCCCAACTCCTTTTTCTCACCTAAACCCTGTCTGGTCTGGAGGCTAAACAAAGAAACTCTTACTTCAAGTCTGTAGTCGATTTGGGTTGGCACTGCTCCCAGGTCTGCTGGACTTCTCAGTCTTTCCCAGAGCCAGCTTACTTAATCTTATCGCCAGGTATGGGTTCCCAGAGCATCCCTTCTGGCCCAAGGCCATACCACACAGGTCCCCTCTGTGGATGCTTCTCAGAAAGGAAGAAAATGTTGATGTTCGAATTTGGAGATCTGGGTTCAAGTTTTAATTCTGATCCTTGCTAGGTATGTGACCTTGGGGACAAGATTTACCTTCTCTGAGCTTCTGATGACAAGAGTAATATGTGCAAGAAAAATTCTTTGTAAACCTCAAAGCACAAATAAATGCAAATTGTCATTGTCTTTGTTATTTTGCGATTGCCTTTCCCTCCCTGGCTGTTTTGATGCCTTCCTGCTGAGATCTTGTATTAATAGCCTTGTTTACATGCTTTCTTCCCCATTAGACCATAAGCTTCCTTGAGGGCAAGGACCTTATTTTGTAACTTTTTTGTATCCCCAGTGCTTAGTCTGTGCATAACAAATGCTTAATAAATATTTGTTGACTGACTAGCTTTACCCTCCTATGTACTTCCTGCTTTCTGCCTCCCCCCACCCCTACATTTAGCCGAAAGAATCTCCAGGACTTTAGCCCATGCCATGTGGTACATTTAATCTTCAGGAGACAATTATTAAACACCTATTATATAGCAAGCAAAGATGAATAAAACACTTTTATGTTGGAAGATATCTCAGCAGCCACCTCGTATTAATTTAGTTGGGCTTTTTAAAGAATGGGTAGGGTGCAGCTAGGTGGTGCAGTGGATAGAGCACCAGCCCTGGATTCAGGAGGACCTGAGTTCAAATATGACCTCAGACACTTGACACTTACTAGCTGTGTGACCCTGGGCAAGTCACTTAACCCCAATTACCTCACAAAAAAACAAAAACAAACAAACAAACAAAAAAAGAAAGAACGAAAGGAAGGAAGGAAGGAAGAAAAGTATGGATAGCAATTAAACAGATATGGGGAGGATGGTTAAATTGGAATAAATAATCTCTAAAATCCTTATTGTACCTTAGAAATCCATGGTGGGGGCAGAGAGAGAGAGAGAAAGAGAGAGAGAGAGAGAGGATGAATCCCCTGAACAACATAGACAAGAGGTTTTTCAGTGTTTGCTTGAAGACCCCCTAATGAGGGGAAACCTAGAATTGATTTCACTTTGGGATAGTGCTAATTGTTAAGAAGTTTCCCCCTATATCAAGCCTAAATTTGGCTTTTTGCTGCTTCCACCCATTCAATCAATCAATAAACATTTATTAAGTACCTTCTATGTGCCAGGCACTATTCAAAAATCTATCACCTCTTTGTGATAATCAGTCCTCCAGAATAATGATGGATTATTAGTGTACTGTCTTTCAAGTTGTTCATTTTTCTGTCATAGTATAAATTTACAATGTTCTAGTATAAATTGTTCTCCATGTTCTGTTCACTTTACTCTTCATCAGTCCATGCCAGCTTCTCTGTACCCCACCTTTTTGCATTTTCTATAACACATAATTTGTTCAGGTTTTCCCCTAATTGATGGCCTTCCTCCCAGCTTACATTTTTTGACACCACAAAAAGAACTACTATAAATATTTTTGTACACAGAGAAGTTTTTCCTCTTTCTTTAATCTCCTTGGAGTATAAGCCTAGTAGTGGTATTGCTGAGTCAAAGAGTATGCACAGTTTAGCAGTTTTGTAAGACTAGTTCCAAATTGCTTTCCAGAATGGCTGAACCCATCCACAAGTCCACCACCAGTGCATTAGTATACATGTTTTCCCACGGCTCCTTCAATATTTGTCATTTCCCTTTTTTGTCAACTTTGCCAATCTGATCCAAATTCCCAGATGTTTTTTTTTTCATATAAACCATACCCCTCCCCTATCTTGTATTTGTGAAGTTGTTGAGGTAGATTTTTTTTTAGTCCAAGTATAAAACTCTACATTTATCTCTATTTAATTTCATCTTATTAGATTTGGCTCCCACATTCTACCTTCTCAAGATCTTTTTTTTATCCTGATTCTATCATCCAACCTATTTGCTATTCCTCCCACAATTTTGTCATCTTCAAATTTGAGTGTCTGCCATGTATGCCTTTATCCAAGCCAATGATAAAATCATTAGCTGCTTGGAGCCAAGCATAAATCCCTGTGGCTCTCCACTAGAGACCTACTCCTAAGGATTCAGTGAACCATCAATGACTACTCTTTGGTTTTGGCCATTCAACCAGATATGAACCTATATAACTTTACTATCATCAAAGCCACATCTTCCCCATCTTTTCCATAGGATTGACTGGAGAAGTTTTATCAAAAATGATTGCATAGGGACGTCTAGGTGGTGCAGTGGATAAAGTATTGGCCCTGGATTCAGGACCTGAGTTCAAATCTGACCTCAGACATTTGACACATACTAGCTGTGTGACCCTGGGCAAGTCACTTAACCCCAATTGCCTCACCAAAAAAAAAAATGATTGCATTAATCTAGGAAAACTATATCATTAGATTCCTCCTGATTTACTAGCTTAGTAACCCTGGCAAAAAGAAATGAAGTTGGGGGCAGGTAGGTAGCGCAGTGGATAAAGTGCTGGCCCTGGATTCAGGAGTACCTGAGTTCAAATCTGGCCTCAGACCCTTGACACTTACTAGCTGTGTGACCCTGGGCAAGTCACTTAACCCCCATTGCCCCGCAAAAAAAAAACCAAAAAAACAAAAAAACAAAAAAAAAAGAAATGAAGTTAATCTGATGTGTGTGTGTGTAGATGTAGGTGTGTATATGTATATGT
Organism: Dromiciops gliroides; assembly: GCF_019393635.1. NCBI lineage: Eukaryota > Metazoa > Chordata > Mammalia > Microbiotheria > Microbiotheriidae > Dromiciops > Dromiciops gliroides. Next base: position 697,147,428 of record NC_057861.1, on the reverse strand, counting down.
GTGTATTGTGTACCCGTGTATTATGTATATGTATTGGCCAATGATATGCACATGTTTATCTACACATATATGTACATTGTGTGGATATGTACCTTCTAGCCCTAAATTTATGAACCTCTGAAGGTCAGGTTTTGCTAGTTTGTTTTTGACTATACTTGTGATTTCATCAGTATAGGGAGCCCCCAGTGAGAACCATCTACCAAAGAAGTTCATCAACTGCTCAGCAATTTGGAGGCTTAGAAAAATGCCTGGGGTCACCAAAGTTAAGTGACTTGCCCAGGATCCCATAGCTAGGATATATCAGAGTCCAGACTTGAACAGAAGTTTTCTTTATTCTAATGATGACTCTTGACCCAAAATGCCATGTTGCCTCTCTAAGTGCCAGTTATTGTTACATCCTGTGTGTGGATAACTAAAACACAAGTTTTCCTGACTCAAACCAATTTTTCTCATACTCTAGGCCACTGTGGCACCTGGGAACGCAGTGAATAAAGTTCTGAGCCTGGAGTCAGGAGGACTTGAATCCAAACCCAACCTCAAACACTTGCTACCTGTGTGACCCTGGGCAAGTCACTTAACACTATTTGCCTCAGTTCCTCATCAGTAAAATGAGCTGAAGAAGGAAAGAGCAAACCACTCCAGTATCTCTACCAAGAAAACCACAAAACAGGGTCACAAAGAGTCATACAAGACTGAACAACAAAAAGTACACAGAGTTACGAGAGTCGTAATCCAGGAAGTGTGTAGATTGACTCTTCTATGAGAGGAAAACCATGAAATTGTTCAAAGTTGCCAAGGATAAGCAAGCTCTGAAGTTCATTCCCTGCCCCCCCCCCAAAAAAAGGTAAAAATTCAAATATGGGCCAAGTGGAAGAGAACCCAGCAATTGTTCTGACTGCTATGAGGAAAGCTGCAATCAAGGACTAATTGTCCCTTCCCCAGCCTCCACCACCATACCCTGATCTCCAATAAAGAACTGACAAATGAAGAGACAGTAATAGTGACATGTAGATGAGTTCCCAACTCATCTGGGACAGGGGAAAGATTTGGGGTTAGGATTCCCATTCTTGTAATGCCTGAAAAGGACAAGGCAGAACCCTACTCAAAGGAAACCCTGGGCATGGGGCAAGAAAACTGAGTAAGACAGTGATACCTGAAGCATCCTTCAGTCACACCAGACCCTGCTTCCTTTAGGGGGCCAAAGCCAGTGATTCTCTAAGTATGGGAAGAATCATAGTTTCTGTGGCTACCAAACCAGCCTACTGTTTCCAGGGTGTGCAAGTTACTGTGGGTTCGCCTTATTAATTACATATTAATCCCTTTCAAATACTCTTCACCTTCTAGCCAATCTACTGTTCCCTGTATAGAATAATCCATTTCCTTCATGCCAGGAACATAGTACTACCTCCTCATTTCCACCGCTTAAGCCCCCTAGCTTCTTTTAAGGGTCAATTCAAATGCTACCTTCCAAAGAACATACTTCTCTGATCCTCCCCCAGCCATTCGTGATCTTCCCGCTATCCCACTGTTGAAATTACTTAGAACTTATTTTGAAAACATTTTGTAATTACTTCTCTGTGTAAAGTGTTGTTTCTCCTAATGGATTATAAACTCCTAGGATAATAACGATGATGATTGCTAATATCCATAATAACTTTAAGGTAATCCTGTCTTTAAGGTTTGCCAAACAGGTACTAGTTTTGCCCTGGGCTTGGTATGTTTGATGCCTACTACCTTGTACTACAGCAAATAGAAGGCATTAAATAATTGCTTCATGAATCCATGAATGAATGGTACTGATGGGGAGTGGAGGAACACAGAGGATCAGTAAATCTGTGGAATCCCAGGGACAATAGTGACTTCTCCCCTATCATTTTCTTTTTTGTTTGTTTGTTTTGTGTGGTTTTTTGTGGGGAAATGAGGGTTTAAGTGACTTGCCCAGGGCCACACAGCTAGTAAGTGTCAAGTGTCTGAGGCTGGATTTGAACTCAGGTCCTCCTGACTCCAGGGCCGGTGCTTTATCCACTGTGCCAACTAGCTGCCCTCTCCCTTATCATTTTCACAGAAGTTTTCATAGTCTTGGCCAACCCTGCCAATACCAACCTGAGACTAGCACCTAGACAGTCATCATGCTTAATAAGTGTTTATTGAGCACTTACTATGTACCAGAAAGAAACACATTTTCAGATAAACTTAAAACCTAATCTCATTTCCCTTTTACATTTTATTTGAAACATTCTTTTAAAAAAATTAAATTCAATAAAACCATTACATTTCATAGTGTTTCCATGGTTAGCTGAATGAAGTCTTGCAGGCTGCCTGACTCATTCTGTACAGGAAAAAGTTTCTAATCAGGCAGACTGGGTTTTTGTAAAGTCATTAATCACTAGCACCCCTAGGTGAAACTCTCCTTAATTCTCCTTCCCCTCCCCACAGAGCTTTTTCCCAGTCCTGTCATTGGGAAGTGGTTAGATCTAGAGGACATTGACAAAGTAAAGTGTTTCATGGAATCAGAGGCTCATAGATTTAGAACAGGAAGGAAATGTAAAAGTCATCTGGTCCATTTTGTATTGGGGGAAGCTGAGGCACAGGGGAGTGAAATGACTTGTCCAAGGTCACTCAGGTCAAAAGAAGCAGAACTCTGGAATCAGTTCTGCAACTTTTACTCACTAGTTCTTCCCTCTGGGGTCAAACGGAACAAATATAGTCCATCTTGAATGCCACAGTCTTTGAAGTCTTAGAAACAACGTTTATGTCCCTCCTCTTGTTACTACTATTTGCTTCAAGTCTTTTCTTCTCTGGGCTGAATAGCTTCAGTTCCTTCCATTTATCCTTATATGAGACCTGCATCATCTCCAGCATCCACTATCATCAGTCCACCTGCCCCAAGAAGAAGTATTATTCCTTTCTTTCATCCCCTCTTGCCCTCCAGACAGCAGAGCAAACAAATGTTTTTAATCTCCTCTTTTTCAGTGTTTGGCATTCAGTACCAGCATCACAGCTCATTTTGGGTTTTTGTCCTCCTGACACTCTTCTTTTATTGTTTGATTCTGAATTGAACAAACCCCAAAGAAAAGTGAGCCTTTCCATATACAAACAGAAGAGGATTGAATGTGAAAATCTCTATTGTGGAGTTTGGTTTTTTCTTTTAATTTACAAAAGTGCAACATGAAACTTTCTAAGCTGTTGAACTTGACTGTTATGAAACTATTTCTACAAGGTGGTGCTAGTTGTTTGTATTTATTCTTCTCTACCAGCCTTTCATTTCATATTCTCAACACTTCCTTAAAAACTGAGCTGGTCCATGAGTTTCCTTTGTAGTCACAAGAGTTTCTTTTATTTTTTTTTTGCAGGGCAATAAGGGTTAAATGACTTGCCTGGGGTGACGCAGCTAGTAAGTGTCAAATGTCTGAGGTCAGATTTGAACTCAGGACCTCTTAAATCCAGGATCGGTGCTTTATCCACTGCTCCACCTAGCTGCCCCACATAAGTTCTTTGAGCAGTTTCCTCTTTACCTCTTTATTGGAATAATTTCTGCCTTTTTTTGTTTTCAGATCTTCCTTCCTGGACACCCTCCATTCCTGTTGGACTGCATTGCCCCACAGAATACAAACCCATAGGGTCTTACCTTCTCTTTCTAAGCCTCTTGATATCTGCTCTCCTCAAACCTAAGGTACACATAAGACTCTAACTAGATTTTCTCTCTTTTTCTATCATGAATTCATTGATAGAGTTTACTTTTCTCTCATGAATCCCATTCCTTCATCTGACAGCAGTGACCACAACTTTCCTCTCTAAAATAGAGATTATAATATTTTCTCGGAAGAAGTTGCTGTGCAAACATTAAAGATTGCATCTCATTTGATTCTCACCAAAAGCCCAAAGAGAAAAGTCATGAATCATCATCACCGCCATTACCATGACCATCACCACCACCACCACCATCATCATGCTGATATTACTGTGGAGACTGTATTATTTAAAACATGAAAAAAAGAAAAGAAGTTAATTGGGCCACTCTTCCCAATGTGAGGTTTAAAACTCTGAGAGTCAATGAACCCAGTAAGGGAGAGTACAGTGAGGGAGGGGGAAATACAGAATCTTGGGAACTACCCAAATGTATGGGATGAGATGAAGAAGAGGAGTTAGTGAAGTAGAGAAGGAAGGACTGGAAAGGAAACTAAGGTAATATCACAGAGGTCAAAATTGGAAGAAAACTATGAGAATTAAACAAAATGATTGATAAGAAGACTCTTTGGAGAGTACAGAGAGGTGTAGAAATATGAGGAGTTAAAGAAAGAACTGATAATGATTGAACAGACTGAAGCATGCTATTTTTCACTTTCATTATTTTTCTTTTATTCAAGTTTTCTCATGCAAAATGACTAATATGGTATTCTTTTACATAATTGTACATGTATAACCAATATCTGATTGGTTATAGCCTCAGGGAGGGGAGAGGGTAGGGAGGGAAGGAGGGATAAAAATTGGAACCCAAAACTATAAATAAAAATGTTTATTACTTTAAAAAATAAATATGAGGAGTTATATTATTATTATTGTATTACAGACTCACTTTTGACCAGATGTAAAAAGTCCGAAGACACCCTCCCTTTCCAATCAATAATAATGGACACTTGTGCTTTCCTCACAGCAACACCAAGAGATAGGTAAGGTAAATACGTATATGCCCATTTTACAGATTAAGAAACAGGCCCAGGGGCAGCTAGGTGGTGCAGTGGATAGAGCACTGGCCCTGGAATCAGGAGTACCTGAGTTCAAATCTGGCCTCAGACACTTAACACTTACTAGGTGTGTGACCCTGGGCAAATCACTTAACTCCCATTGCCCAGTTAAAAAAAAAAAAGAAAGAAACAGGCCCAGAGACATGAAATGACTTGCCCAAAGTGCCCAGGCCAGCCATGTTCACCCTTTCATTCCTCTCTGGGCTCCCTCCACTCCTGACTTTTGTGGCTTCTTTCTCCACCATGCTCACCTCCTTCCCCACCACAGTTATCTTCTCCATCCCCACCTCCACCCCAATACTTTTTCAGTTCCTTTCTATATGTTGTCTTTCTCCATTCAAATATAAGGTTATTTAGGGCAGAGACTGCCTTTATTTTTGCTCATTTGTATTCCTAGCTCTTAACATATAGAAAATACTTGTTGCATTGTCTTGACTAGGTTCTGGCAGAGAACTGAGGTCTCCTGAATCCAGGTCCAATGCCTTTTCTCAGCGTATCACCCTCATAAAAGTGGGCCAGATTATCAAGTACTTACAACACTAATAGCAGCTGAGGTTCTGCCTTCAAAAAGCGTCACCTAATAGGGGTAGATGGGACTTCATAGTAAGCATGATAGAGTCTAGTTACTAGGCAATGTGCACCCACTGCTCCAGCTGCTAGACCACAACAGCCCATTGACTTTGTTGTCAATGGGGTTCTGGTCCATAACTTTTTGTTCCTAAACCCAGGATCTTTTTATGTTCATTTATTTAAATCACATCATCCACTTGGCTTTAGGCAACTAATTTAATTTCCCGTATCTCAGACAAGGGGGTAATGAATAGAAAGCTGGCCTCAGAGAAAGGAAGTCTTGGGTTCAAATCCTACCTCTGATGGGTTCTGAGTGTGCAGCCTCTGCCTGGCAAATCACTTATCCTTTCCATGCTCTGAGCAAGTCTGATCTTTAATCTGTAGAAAAGGTGCTTACCTGCACTGGCAGAGGGAGTTACCTCATCTGGGAGGTCACTATACCAGTGAAATCATAGGTCTTGTCTCTATCTGTTAGTGTGCACGTTTGTTGGAAGTAACCATTGTACAGGATGAAATTTTATGAATTTGAAAGAATAGAAATCTCTGTCAAAGGAGGTGTTTGGACCAGGCAATTGCTGAGGTCTCTTCCAACTCTAAAATTTATGAACCTGAGCTAATAGCAAAGAAGTACCATGTGGTCTTGTGCAAGGTCTAAGCCTCAGCTTACGACAATCAATCAATATTTATTAAGAGCCTATTCTGTGTCAGGCATTGTATTGGGGATACTAAGACCAAAACAAAATAGTGCCTTCTCCCAAGGAGCCGATAATGTATCAAGATCATCAAGATGTACATTCATAAATATATACAGAAGTTCAAGGTATCTGAGGGAGAAAAGGGCACTAGTGGTTGGGGGATATTAGGAAAGGCTTTATATGGAAGGTATTTCTTGGGCTGAGTCTTCTTTGAGGTAGAGGTAAAAAGGGAGAAAATTCCAAGCATGATGGATACCTAACACAAAGACAGTATGTGAAAAATATCAAGGCCTAAATCATAGAGCATGGGAAGGGAAGTGATATATAATGAGGCTACAAAGGTATGTTGAGGGCAGGCTATAAAGGACTTTGCAAGCCAAATAAAGTAGTTTGTATTTTATCTTATGATGTCTTGAGTTTATAACCGGAAAGCCTCTTGGATCATTACAAAGAGGTCGTGGGATCCTCATTTTGGAGTTGGAAGGGTCCAATTCTTTGAGGCTGATTAGTCCAATCTTCCTCATTTTACAGATGAGGATGAATGGGTTCAGTATCTTGGGTACTTAATGTTAATTTGCCCAGGGACACACAAGTAGTAAATTGTAGAAGGAGGCATTTCAACTTAAGTCCTTTGGCACCAAATCCAGAGCTCTTTCCACAACACCAGACTTCCTTCCTCCATAGAATAGGAAGGTTGGATCTGATGGTCTAAACTTCCATGAGTCTATGACTCATTCCTATTCTCTCACTCTCTGGAGAAATCTTCAGGTCAGAGTTGGAGGCCCAGTTGAGTGATGTGATGAGTGATAACTCCCATGCTCAGGGGCCCCTTATTCCATTTCTCCATCCTCCCTGGGTTCTTTGATTTTGCTTAGGCAAATGCCTCCCAAAGCCAGATTCAGCTAAATCCAGCCCTGTTTTCTCCAGGCTTCTTCAGACAATTAGAAGTAAAGAAAATCTCCATACTTTCAGATTCCAGTTCTTCTACTCTCTAGTTACCCCTCCTGTGGCAGAAGCTGAGACTCACGCTTCTCTCCTTTGGGAGCAGGACCCCTTCCCCCATTCCCAGGAGAGGGAGGAGGGAGATGGGGAGAGAAGAACATAAAGGAAGAGAAGCATTTGCAATGACATCAGGTCAGGTGGAGTCTGTGGAGCATGCAACAATTTTCCGCTTAACTTAACTGAGGAAGGTCAAAACGTGGCAAATACCATTTTGAGCCAAACAAGAGAAAAGTGGCAAATTCTGACAGAAAGCATGTTCCCTCCATCAGCTCCTTGGCTATTTGGAAATGCTTTCCTCCTTGCTGAATCAACAGATAAAACACCACCTTTTAATAGCTTCCATTCAGACAAGCCCTAACAGGAACCAGAGCCAGAGAGAGCTGATTGAAAGAAACTTCACCAGCAGACTTAGACAAACAGATGAGGCATGGGAGAGACCATGAACGTGACAACCGCCACCGGCACCGACAAAGAACAGGATGACGTGGCCAGACCTGAAGCTTGTGATGGACCAAAAACAGGCCAAACGAGAGAGGCACCAGCTGCTAGGGCTAGCCTTCTGGGAATTTCTCCTGGCCCCCAGATATTTCAGGACAAATTGCAGGTTTAGAGACCGTTCTGTCATCCCAACATGAAGGAAACATTTGATTCCCCTTCTCTCTCTAAAATCTTCAAGAGTCACACATTTTAAGAATGCCACATGTTGATTGATTATTCATTTCAAAAAGGCATTTATTGAGTACCTACTATATGCTATGCACTATGCTGGGGACCCAAGCATACAAAAGGCAAAAAAAAAATCCCTCATCTCAAGACACATTCTATTGTGTTGGGTGGGAATGGGAGAAAGGTAGGCAGCAAGTTCACAGAAAAGTAAATTTACTATATACATAATAAATTCAAAGCAACTGGGGAAAGGGGTACTAACCACTGACGAGATCAGGAAAGAGATGGGGTTTTGAGAAGTCTAAGTGAGACAAGAGGTACCCTCAGCATAGGTGTCTTCCTACAAAGAAGAAAGTGGATTATGGTCCTGGGTTTCCCTCTTAACTAGCTTTGAAACCTGGAGCAAGACATTTTCCTTTATCACTCACAAGTTATTGTTAATACTGCACTAGAATAGTGTTCCTCACACTTTTTGAATGTGGGGATTCCCTTTCAGCAAATTTTCAGGACTAGACCCCTTCGCCTGCTCCCCACTCCCTCTATGATAATAAAAGTGTACTATTACTATTCCTTGATTTTTTAAATGCGGAATAACAAAAAACGTGGCTCGTTTTTCAAGCTGCTGCACATGTGAAGGGAGATGTGACTCCTGATTGGTAGAGAGAAGGTGGAACGTGATGCTGCATACCAGAATAAGAGATAGATTTGGGACCAGAGCTTCTTAGGAGAGAAACAAAAGTGGTTCCAGAAATTCTCTTGGAGAGAAACATGGAGAAGCTATAGACGCATAAAGGAATCTTCCTCCTTTAACATGTCCTGTATTTCCAATTTGTTATGAATTTCCAAGACTGATAGAATGGACTACCATGGGTGAGATTGGGCCATATCTGTTGGTTTACCCAGAGATCTCATCTCACTTTTAGCTAAAGCACTCAATCATTCTCATATATACTTTAATATATTCTAATCTTGTACAGCTTCTCAAATTTCTGCTTACTTGGGCTAATGGGTTTACTCACTATTCTCTCTTTGTCATGTTCTTTTGCATAGCCAGAAGTTAGTGGGGAGGAGCTAAGTTATAAGCTCAGGGCTACCCTCCTCCTTAAGAGCAATTGGGGAACTAATATTTCTCCTAAACTATCCTTATACCTCTAGACTACCGATATGGGGGGTGGGGCAAATATAATATAATCTGTCACTCCTTTTGGAGAAAGGTGAGGGAATGATCAAGTATCCAACAAAGTCTTTTCTCCTGCTCCACTCAAGGTGGAAATTACAGTCTTCCTTAGAAAGACAGATTCCAGAAATATCAATACACACACACACAATTAGACAACCCACGTGGAATACAGATTTTATATTATTTTGAAGGGACTGCGTAGATGGGACAGTGTGTGAGCCTCTTTCCACGAACAAGGCTTCTCTATCTCCTCTCCCACCTCTCTCATTAAGCCTCTGAATCTCCTTCCTTCCTATGTGTGTAGATGAGAGTCAGTGTGGTTTAGTGCACAGAGTAGGGGACTTGGAACCAGGAAGGCCCAAATTCAAATTCATGTGCCATTAGGTATGTGATCATGGGCCACTTTCCAATCCTCAGGTTCTTCTTCATCTATAAAATGGTGATTATGATATCTCACAGGAATGTGGCATAATTCAAATCATAAAATATATGTGAAGTTGTAGTATATGAATGTAATGGTATACTATTGTGCCATAAGAAATGATGAGCAAGAGGAGTTCAGAGAAACCTGGAAGGAGTTACATGAACTGATGCTGAGTGAGATGAGCAGAACCAGGAGAACACTGTACACAATAACAGCAACATTGTGTGATGATCAACTGTGATAGACTTGGCTCTTCTCAGCAGTGCAATGATCCAAACAATTTCAAAGAACTCATGATAGAAAATGTTCTCCACATCCAGAAAAAAGAACTGTGGATTCTGAATGCAGATTGAACCATACTGTGTCTACTTTTGGTCTTTTCCCCCCTTCTTTTTGGAGGTTTTTTCTTTGTACTCTGATTCTTCATTCACAATTTGACTAATGCAGAAATATGTTTTTAAAAAAATGTATGTAGGGCAGCTAGGTGGTGCAGTGGATAGAACACCAGCCCTGGAGTCAGGAGGACCTGCGTTCAAATCCAGCCTCAGACACTTAACACTTACTAGCTGTGTGACCCTGGGCAAGTCACTTAACCCCAATTGCCTCACACAAAAAAATTATTACCCCGCCAAAAAAACAAAAACAAAAATGTATGTGAAGCATTTGTCAAATCTCCAAGTATTATATCCTTCAAAATGTCAGTTGCTATTAAGTCAGTAATGTTCTTAAATGAATTTTTATTTTATTAATCACAACAATATCTACATACATTTGGAAACTAGTAATATATAGATTGCAAAGCATACTATTTATTCAGCCTACAAAGGGTGTGTCTACTTTGTGGTTTAGCAGATGGATTTCCAGAACCCCTTGCAATAACTCTGACCTACCACTCAACTTCTGCCCTCACCATACCCTTGCCTAGGAGTTTGCAACCCATACCGGAGATCACTGGGCAATATAGCCTTGAAGGTCCCTTCCAGCTCTACCATCCTGTGATTCTATAAGAATTTTCATTTTCTCAAGGGCAGAAACCTACTTCTTTATTCATCAATAGAAAGTCAAAGCTTTTTTCAGGCAAAGACTATTCCATTTTGTGCCTTTGAATGGCCAATGTCCAGCTCTGGGCTTTGAACATAGTAAGTGTCAAACAAATGTTTGTTGAATTTAAATGAATGTGTGTGTTTACCTTGGTGCCTAGCATAGGGCTTCTTCACCCATTGTAGATGCTCCATAAATATTTCTGGCATCAAATTAAATTTTCACTGGACATTTTCCTTGTGACACTGTAAGGTTGTAAGGCTGAGAAACTGCAATGCAGCCAGGTTTGTGGAAACATTTGGCCTGGGAAAACAAGAGCTAACACTCTGCAGACCCGCTCTAGTGGTAAAGAAACAACCTCTCCCATCCTTCATCGGGTTCTGTCAGGATGCCGGCCAGGTATGTGATGGTTCTATTTCAGGAGGATGACAAGCCCATTCCTGATTGCTTCATGGGCCACCAAACAAATGGGCTCATGAGACTAAAACTTCAAACTTCATTTTTTTTTTTTTACAAATTATTGGCAGTATGTATATAGAAGACCCTCTTGAATGTTCCAGCAGTTAAAGGGTAAAACACAAAAGACAAAAATACTTGTGCCTTTGCAAAAATAAATAAATAGATGAAATCTTAGTTTCAATAAAACCCATGATAGGAATTTCTCATGCATTTTCAAGACTTTCTGTTTCCAGGAAAATGCTCTGAGAGACATGTAATGAAATGGTTATGATGTCTTTTGAAGAGGAAATGAAAATGTTTGGTTTTCTAAGCCTTAATAACTATCTGAGGCCAAACAGACTCAAAGGACAGGGCCCCTATGTTGGCAAAAAATTTAATGCAAAGGTTTCTTTCATTTTCTCATTTGTTATTTATTGTGTAACTACTATGTACTAGGTAATGGGGGAGCTATTAAAGTAAATAAGATATGATCTGTGCCTTTAAGGAATGTCCAGCTAAGAGAGGAAGAAACCAGTTGCTAAAGTAGAAATGACTGGAACCTGGGGGTAAGGGGGGGCACGGAAGTGACCAACCTGTTTTATGTAGCCTCCAAGCTCTGGGTTTCTATGGACCAGAACCAGTCTTGGGGACCTCTAAACAATCCAAAAGGTGCCTCTTTGGCTTCTTTTGCCCCTATCCAGTTTCTTCTGGGAAACTAAAGAATATAGCTCATGTATAGTTCTTCATAGATGTGGGTCAAAGAGCTCATTTCCCATATGAGCATTGAAGGTAATAATGCATAACAGTATAGGACAGCCTTTATTTCACACACCTACCCCCCACCAAATACAAAAGTATAAATGACTCGTGATAGCTCCAAAATAATTAACAAAATTTTCTTTCCTGTACAGTGAGTCTCATCTTCACCCCAGGGACCCATACAGCTTCTAGCCTTACATACTACCTTCAGCATTTAGACTTTCTCCAGAAAGGAAGTATACTTGGGTTGCTAGAGAAGCAATCCTCTTCCATTCTGCACTGGTGGGATAATTTACAGTAGTATGGAGAGTAGAGTACAGGCTTTTGCTCCTCTTTATCATGACCCAGTTCATTGTCCATTAAGCTTCTTGAGGGTGGGGACTGTGTTTTGCCTCTTTTTGTATCCCCAGTGCTTAGCACAGGGCTGGCATGTAGTAGACATTTAATAAATGCTTAATGCCTGACCACTATGCCTCCAGTTCTAGGGTGCTTTTCTATCCAAGAGCCTGGTACTATCCAAGGAACTCCTTTCTTCTGTCTCAAAAAGGCTGAGTTCCAGAATCTCCCAGGAGTTTCACATTGTGCAGGAAATTCTCCATTCTCTGTCCAAGATTTGGCTCTACCTAGTCCTAGGGCAACACGGTTGAGAAGCTCAGCTATTGTCTCTAATGGCTACCTCTCAGTCCACAGGATTGAGAGCACATGCAACAACTTGTGAGATGTTTTGGAGGGGGCTTCTCCAGAAGTACTGAAAGGAAAAGTACAAGGGGGGAAGGCAGGAGGAGAAAGGTCATGAAAAAGGTGAAAAGGTGAAGAAGGGGTGGGGGACCTAACCATTGTACAAGTTCTTATCATTTACTCCTGGTTCTCAGTACTAATTCTAGAATCCTTGGTTGGTCTACTTGGATCCTCTCCTACCTAACCTTTTTTTTTTTCTCCCTACTCTTGTTCTTGATAGCAACTCTGTTCTAGTTTCTTGGGTGTACATTTGGCCAACCCAGGTTGCTGTGTTTTCTCAAAGTTAAAAGACCAAGAGAAAAGCCCTGGAGACATTGCCTGCTTATCTGTTCTATGGAGTGGATAATTACAATACAGGATGAGAAGGCATGGATGGATTGTACTATGTGCCATGTATGGCTGAACTCACAAGTAAATTGAAATAAGAGAGAGGTAAGAGGTGGGTGAGCGCAAAAAATACCTCATGGTCTTCTCTATACAAGGGATCTGGTGTTTAGAGAGGAAGTGACAAATATTTGTTTATTAGGGGCAGCTAGGTGGCCCAGTGGATAGAGTGTTGGAAATGGAGGTCCAGCTTATTAACTATGTGACCCTGAGCAAGTCACTTAACCTCGCTTTGCCCTAATCCCTTGGAGAAAGATATGGCAACCCACTCTAGTATCTTTGTTAAGAACACCACATGGACAGCATTGACATGCTATGGTCCAGGGGATCACAAAGAGTTAGGAATGCCTGAGTGACCAAACAAGAACAAATGTGCCAGGCACTGTGCTAAACACTGGGAATTTAAAAAAAAGAGGCAAAAGACAGTCCCTGCCTTCAAGGAGCTTAGAAGAGAACAGAAGGCAGTTCAGAAAGGAATACAGACAAGCAGAGTTCTTTGTTACTATTGAATTATGTAACAAGAGAATGGCTAGTGGGGCTCAGTCCTAGCAGTAAACTCCAATTTAATATATATTTTTAAAAAACTTAAAAACAAAACAAAACAAAAAACCCTATACATAACAATTTAATCCTCTTTTCTGTTCCTCTATTCAAATGTTCATGCTTGCTAAATTCATCATAAAAAAGAAAGCTTTTTTTTTTTTTAAAGAAACAACATTGGAATTGCACTCAGAACAGTGGTTTTTGCCAGTTAATATCTGTGCAACCTTGGGTCAATATGTCTGGGCTTTTATTCCTCACATATGGAAAATAAAGGGGTTAGACTAGATCTCCAAGGTTCCTTCCAGAGTTGTACAGGGGGAAAGTAGCAGCTCTGGAGACAGAGACAGGCCTAATAATCTCATCTAATGCTCTTCTACCTGTGTGCTCTTAGCCTCCCTGGGCCATAATTACTATAACAAGAGGGTGTTCCTACCAAATAACCTCGAAGGACTCCTCTAGCTCCTAACCTATGATCCTTTCAAGTGGAAATTCCAAGATCCCAGGACCTTCAAGAAGCCAGGGGTAATAGTGGTGGTAAAAATAATGTATGCAGCATAAGCTGGTTGGGTCCAGAGCTAAAAAAAAAGAGAGATGATATTTCAAGGCTTGGGGAATGGATCATCAACCCAATATTCCTGTCCCTAGGGCTTATGGCATTTCACTAAGCAACCATATGGGATAAACACACCACTAGTTAGAGGAAAGGTGAAAAAAAGTAAGTCATCAGTTAAGCTTCATGAAAATGATCAATTCAGTGCTGGTAAAGAATACTCTGAGGGGTGAAGCTATCAGGATACCATCATTCCTATGTGAGCACTGTTTTTACATGCACTGTAATGGGTGGTGAAAATATCCCTCACACTGGCTATTTGGTATCATTTGATGGAGGAGAAAGGGAAGGAGAGAAATTATCTGGTCATTTGGACCTAAACAATCACACATAAATGTGTCTGAACACAATGGGCAACTGTGAATGCCTTACTTTAGACAAGATTTCCTTTTTGTTTTCCTTCAGATTTATCTGTCCCACTCCTTTTTTTTGGTGGGACAATGAGGGTTAAGTGGTTTGCCCAGGATTACACAGCTAGTAAGTGCCTAGTGTCTGAGGCTGGATTTGAACTCATGTCCTCCTGAATACAGGGCCAGTGCTTTATCCACTGCGCCACCTCACTGCCCCCTTATCTGTCCCACTCATAAGCAATGATTCTGCTCCAAGTTGTTTATATATCGACCTGTCCATCTTCTTAAGCCAAATAAAGTCAACAGAGTTTATTAAGCACTTACTAAGTATCAGACTCTGCTAAGCTCTGAGACACAAAAAAATTACCCCCAAATACTCCCTGTCCTCAAGGAGCATAAACTCTAATGCAAGAGACAGTATGTAGACAATTCTGAACATAAAAGATACAGAGTAAATTAGAGGTAATCTCAAAGGGAAGGCACTTGTATCAAAGGACTAGGAAGGGCCTCTTATAATTAAAAATGCTTCACATGAAAAAAAGAGAATCATTTGAAATTGTCTTTGATTAACTTACTCAGATGATCCAAAATTAAATCATGGTCTTGTTGAGTTCTTTTTTTAAAAAAGCAAATCAAAGTGCCCCCCTCCTTACTAGTTACTATTTATACTAAGTAGGCATAAGCAATATATTTTCCCTAATTATTTGACTATTTCAACAGTCGTCAAAGAATTTAACTCATTTTCAAAGTCTTCTAATAGCAAGAGTGAGTATTCAGGACTCATACAAACATGACCTTACCTAAACTACCTCCAATCTTATCTTCTCCCCAACATGCATCCTCCACTCCTAGCACAATTGTCTCTTCTCTGTCCCAAGAGCATGCCATGTTCATCACTACCTCTATTTGTGCTTTCCTTTCTATAATTCCCCTCTAGCTGGAACGGCCTTTCCCTGTTCTCTATCAGTGCAGATCCTTCCTATCCTTGGAGTCTCCTCTCTTCCAGAAAGTTCTCCCTCTCCACTCCAACCCACACTGATCTCTCCCAGCTCTGACCTCCAGGTGTCTATTTGTCAGCCATGGTGTAAAGAATTTTTGTTCAGGCATTCACTGTACTGGACGGCTGCTGAAGTGTCTTCCTGATCCACTATGACACCTTGCTTCAAATCTTAAAACAAATAGTCTATAAATAACATTTTGAAGAAGGAAGTATTTTTCTTCAAAGTAAGTTCCTCCAATATTGATATTATTGCAGCAAATTTTGTCTACTACCTTTTAAAATTTAGGTCCTTAAGACTATCAGCAGCGGGGGCAGCTAGATGGTGCAGTGGATAGAGCACCAGCCCTGGAGTCAGGAGTACCTGAGTTCAAATCTGGCATCAGACACTTAACACTTACTAGCTGTGTGACCCTGGGCAAGTCACTTAACCCCAATTGCCTCACTAAAAAAAAAAAAAAAAAAGACTATCCGCTAGTGAGTTTAAAAATTCACTCCAAGGTACAGTCTGAGCCAGGAGTGATCTATAAAAGAAATTCATCAAGACAGCTAGGTAGTAGAGTGGATAAAGCACCAGCCCCGGATTCAGGAGGACCTGAGTTCAAATCCGGACTCAGACTGTGTCAAGATAATGGAATGTGGTAGATGAGGGGATTTAGCATATACTTAGGGGCCCACCTGGAGATTGATCTAAACTGATTGAATTAAGTGACAGTGACTGACTGCTGACTAGCTTGTAAGCACATCTGGCTGGTACTTAAGAGGGTATTGTTCTCAGAAGCTAAAATCTTTGAACTTTACATCGAGACCATCTTCGGGTCCAGTGAACCAATGAATTTGAATGACGCTAGCCAATCAGCTTGAAGAACCTCCCATTTCTGGGAGGAGGACATGAAGGAGGAAGTTAACACTGGCAGGGAACTTCTTCCTCTTTGGCTAGAGAGATTGGTGTGGTGGCAGGACTTCACATGGGAGTTTAGGAAGACTAGGATTTCCATGCTATAACAAATCTGTTCTTAATCTTTCTCTCTTTACTATCTTATATCTTTTAATAAACCCTTAAAAGGCTAAACTCTTGGTGAATTTATCAGTGATTTTAGCCAGTTTCCCCCCAAAACTGGGGGGGACAGATTAGAACCCACATTTAGAATTTTAAACAACACGAGACACTTGGCACTTACTAGCTGTGTGACCCTGGGCAAGTCACTTAACCCTCATTGCCCTGCAAGAAAGAAAGAAAGAAAGAAAAAAAGAAATTCATCCTCTGTCAATAGATTTCATTCATCTTATTAGTCAAAGCAGAGAGGCAGCAATATGCTTGGTGTTACTGAAAAAGTCCCATTATGAGCTTTAGGCTTCATGAGAAAGTATGGAGTCCAAAGTGATATGTGCCTGAAATCTTTGCCTTCCTTGTCATAATTAATTTGGTATTAATATGACTGAGGGAAACAACTCATTTTTAGACTCCTAACAATTTTTTTAAATGAAAGCTAAAATGTAAACCAGAACCCAAGAGGATGAGAAGGCCTGACATTTTTAGCCATATGAAATCACAGAATGTCAGAGCTGGAAGAAATCTTAGGTCACTGACTATTAGAATTTAGAGGTTAGAAGGCTCATGTGGTTCAACCCCTCCCTGCCTGTGTGAATGGGCAAATCACTTTCCCTCTCTGGGCCTCAGTTGACTCAATTGAAAATTTATAATGTTGGATCACATGATCTTTAAGGTCCCACCCATCTCTAAATCTACGATCTCATGATCCTTTAGAATAAAAAGGAAGCAGATTGTAGTGGTTAGAATCAGCAGAGGACTGGATTCCTGCTGTTCAACGATATTCAGTCCAGGCCAACTAATTTAATAGCTATTTTATTTCTAGGAGGAGTAAAATCTCAAATATTTTACTGTAATCTTTTTGTATGCATCTCCATTCTACATATCTATGGCATGGACAGCCATGGATTCCAGCTAAAAGGACAAAGGTAGAACAATAATATCACATTCAGTGTATGGGTGTTAGAGTCTCACATAAAGGGGTCTATTGGATGTCAAACATAATAGGTCTGTCACTGAGGGCTCCCAGGGAATTCCATTAGTTAAAGTCAGATTATCTGCTATTGATAGCTGCTTACAGTGTAAACAAGAGGCTTAATGGTAATGAAAGAAGGCCTCTATCTAATGTACCTTTTATACTTCGTGCAAAATGAAGTCTGCACTCCTGAACTCAAACCTGATTTTACAGAAAGGCCTTAAATGAAAACTATCCCAGGCATCTGGGTTTTTACATTTAACCAGGATCATGTTGGTCACAGGAATTTGGGGCTTAGGAAGCCCACCTCTTCATTATTCTATCATCTCTCCCTATAAAAATTGAGGCCATTCACTGAGAGCTCCCTCATTTCCTCTCCTCTGCATCACTCATATGTTTCCCCATTTTTTTCTCCTGTACTGCTATCTCACATGAAGAGATGTCCCTTTCCTCATCAAGGCTAAGCCTTCCATGTGCACCCTGGATCCCATCCCATCCCATCTTCTACGTTGTCCATTTAAATGCTCTTCTCCAAGTCCTACAATCCCTCAATGAGTGTCCTTTCTCACCGTAGCAACACACCTTAGTGCCCTTGTGTTGGCCCTTAGATGGCTGACCAGAAAGTACTGGCACCAGGATACTCTGTTTAGAATCCCTCTCCCCACGTAAGTCAAAAACATAAGTTGCAAGTTCCTTAATTCTATCTATAGTCAGAGTTCTCCAGTCTGTACATTGAGTCAGAAAATATTTGTGGATTTCTGGCAATTAATTATAAACAAATGTGTTGATGCAATATAGGAATCTCTCAAATCTACTGGATCCAATCTGGTATACTGTTTAGCAGCCTCACAAAGTCTATCGTAAAATCTGTTTGGTCTTTCGTTAGTCTCCTGAGGTAGGCTTAAAAATTTCTGCCAGTTTTCGGGTTTTCTAGAGCAAGATTCCATTCCCTTCAGAAGTGTTTCACTAGTGTTTTTTAATTCTTGGAATTGTTTATCATTGCTATGATTCCAATTCAGGTCCCTGAGAGGCCATGTGACAATTGCCTGGCCCTTGGAAACAAGGGTATTTCCTGCTGAGATAATATCTGTAATCTCACTGGGGGATAGTAAAGTTTCCATAAGACAAGTAACATCAGCCCAAGTGGGTTCATATGCATTAAATATAGTCCTTAACTGTGAAATTACAGTGTTCAGATTTTTATCAAAACTAGGGATGATTGATTTCCATGCACTCAAGTCACTTGGTCTAAAGGGACTATGTTTATTCATCCAACTCTAACATTTCTCCCATCTCCAACTACCTGTTGGTCATCTCAACCTGGAAGTCCTGCAGACACCTTAACCACAATATGTCCAAAACAGAAATTCATTATCTTTCCTCAAAATTTATCTTCTCAACTTTTCTTTTATGTTGACCATCATCTTACTAGTTACCCAGGCTTACGACCTAGCTATAATCCTCAACTTCTCATGCTTATTTATTCCTACCCCACCCATATCCAATCTGCTTCTAAATCCTGTTGCTTCTTCCTTTATAACTTATTTTGAAAATGCCCCCTTCTCTCCTCTGAGACTGCCACTACCCCAGAGCCAACCCTCATCTCCTTATGCCTGAACTACTGCAATAACCAGCTGGTGGCCTCCTTGCTTCAAGTCTCTCCCTACTCCAGTTTATCCTTCAGTCAATTGCCAAAGTGATCTTCCTAAAGTGCAAGTCTGACCATGTCACTTCCTCTACTCCATTTATTAAGTTTCTGTGGCTCCCTATTACCTCTAGGATCAAATGTAAAATTAACTATTTGGCTCTTAAATCACTTCACAGCTTAAGCCCTTTCTACTTTTCCATTCTTCTTACACCCTACTTCTCTCCATGTATTCTGTGGGTTAGAGATAATGGCCTTTTTTTGTTATTCTTCAAAAAAGGCCATTCATTGCCTTTTCCCCACCTGTCCCCCACACCCAAAATGGTCTTCTTCTTTGTTTCTAGCTTCTGGTTTCCCTGGCTTCCTTCAGGTCTTCTACAAGAGACCTTTCTTGGTCTCCCTCAATGATTACACCTTTTCTCTGAGAATATCTTCCATCTACTCTGCATAAGTCATGTACATACATGCTTATTTATACATTATATATTGTCTTTCTAATTAAAATACAAACTTCTTTATGGTATGGATTATTTTTGCCTTTCTTTGTATCCCTAGAACTTAGCACAATGCCTGGTGTATAATAAATTTTGCTTGTTGACCATGCTTGACCAGAGACCTCAACTCAATAATAAAATGATAACAGCACAATATTAATATTAATAATTATAGTTTTAGACATGATAAGTATGAAATTCTTAATGTTCGTCCAAGAAGAATAAAAGATTAACTGCTTCAACATTGATTTTAGAGATGAAATTTAACCAATATACAAGGTGATTCTTACTTTAGTCTTCTCCAGGCAAAATATTGAGCCAAAATTATTAAGGAGGAAGCTATTGCTGTGTGTGTTGAGAAATTTATTGGCATCCTGAAATCAAAGTTCAATAAGAAGAACACATTTAAAGCAACTAACAGCTAGACAGTATCAGTCCTAACATATACCTTAGGAATTATAAAATAGACCATAAAAGATTCAAAAATATTCTAGTAAAAATTCATGTAATATTATAAAACACAGAACCCATCATCCCAAGACAACTATGGAAAGATGAATACTTCATCAGAAAAGGAAAATGGGGATCAAAAGATGTTTAAAATCTTGTAGAAATACTCATGAAAGATGTAGGCATTTCTTCACCATTCTACTCTGTGGGGTTCAGGAAAGAGGTTATACTCTTTTAGGAATGGGTGTTAAGATGTACTTTCCTATTATTTTACAATTCTGTCCCCATCAAATATTTTCTTCTTTCAATGCTTTGTCTGGTCTGCCAACCTGTACAAACTGAATTCCGATGATCTTAAAGGTTCCCAGTTATCCTAGGGTGGGAATAAGCCAAATTCTATTTATATATGTGTGTAAAATTCATATATATAACTGTATTTATACATATATTTATTATATAATTTATAATATATTACAGATTTACAGATTTTATTATATATTTATATATATATTTTATTCCTCTATAATGATATTTATGTTTATTATGTAATCTATAATATATTATGAAGTTATAATATATTATATATACTTATACACATACACACACATATATACATGTGTGTGTATAAATTTTAGCTTATGGGATATGTATGCATGTATGCATGTATGTGTGTGTCTTGTATGTATTTATCTATTTTTATATATGCATACAAAGGTATTTGTATATTAATATTATTAGATTTGTGATCTTATGAGTATAGGGAATTCTTAATGGGGAACTTCTTATATCAATACAGATCTATGCCTTGGTTGCCCAGGACACTGAGTTAAAGTGATTTGCTCAGTGTCACACAGCTAGTAAGTGTTAAGTGTCTGAGGCCAGATTTGAACTCAGGTACTCCTAACTCCAGGGCTGGTGCTCTATCCACTGTGCCACCTAGCTGCCCCTTGAGAAATTTTATCATCCACACTGAATCTAGTAGTTCTTGTGAATCCAGAATGGAGTGTCATGTGAGATACATGCAAATAAGGAAAGACCAGAACGGGAAAATGACTTGCTCAAGGACACACAACTGTTTTGTGGTTATTTATCTCAGGTGTTACTAAGGCTCATTGCAATAGTATTTTAGAGGTTTTATGTGTAACTGTATTCTTCCTGGGTGTGCTTTTATTTCCTGAAGGAGTTCAGAAGGTGAGTGAGTCTTTTGTCCTTGAACTGAAGAAGCCTGGACTTGCTTCCTATTGTAACCCTGACACTGTGGCACAGATTCTTTGATTTTCCTGTAACTTTTTAACTTTGAGTCACTTGAATGAGTGGTTTGAAACCCTGGAAAAAGCCCAAACCAGATTCTGGTACTTTCTGTTCCTGCATACCAAAGAATACAGGGGGTGTTATTGGGTGTTACAAAATCTAGAGGGCTTGAGATACTGTTGTTACATGTTAAATATTTAAAGACTTAAGCTCTAGTAAGCTGTTAACACATCATTTAAAGAGCTGATGTTCCTGTTCACAGGAACACAGAATTAGAGCTGCAAGAGATCTCAGAGGCAAGACTCATAGAGGTTAAATGACTTGTCCAAGGTCACAACAGTAATAGATAGCATAGCAAATTTTTGACCCGAGATCCTTTGAGTACAAGTTCAATACTCTCTACTGCCTCTCATACATCACAGAGCACAGGATTCTGCACAGAGTAGGTGCTTAATCATTCTTTCTTGAATTCTCATTTTTAGCTTCATATTCCCTGATTCTATTCCTGTATGTGTCATTTTTATCTTTATACTCCCAGATATTTAACCCAATGCCTTGCACATGGTAGGGATGTAATAAACATCTGAAAAATCAATTTGAATGGCCAGACATTGGGATCATATGCATCCAACTGAAGGAATAGCTAACACCGAACAAGGAGTCAGAAAGACTAGAGTTCACATTACACCTTTGATTCTATTGATTCATTGATTATTTCTGATCCTCAATTTTCTCCTCTTCTTCTTGTTCTATTTTATTTATTTGTTTGTTTATTTATTTATTTGTTTGTTTGTTTGTTTGTTTATTTATTTATTTATTTATTTATTTATTTTGTACGGGGCAATGAGGGTTAAGTAACTTGCCCAGGATCACACAGCTAGTAAATGTCAAGTGTCTGAGGCTGGATTTGAACTCAGGTCCTCCTGAATCCAAGGCAGGTGCTTTATCCATAGCACCACCTAGCTGCCCCCCAATTTCCTCATCTTCTAAAACATGACCAGTAATACCTGTTACACTTATCTTGCAGAGTTGGTGTGAAGCTCAAATGAATGATGTATTAACATGGGCTCTTGGATCACTCTCCCAGTTCCCACTCAGTTTGTCAGGCTAGATCCCTAAATGGCAGCTACTATTGCTCCTCTAAGGGTTCTAGGGATAAACTTGATGAGCTGAGGTTTCTAAAACTATTATTCACAAGTCCATATCTTATTGTTTACCATCAATATGATCTGGCCAGTCAATTTCTTCCCAATATAACTAACCAGTTTGCTTTTCATAAATGGGTATTTACTGAGAAGGTATTATGAGGATTGAAGTATAATGACTTTCCAAGCTGAGAGTCCATTCTCCCCTTAACATACCTTGACCCCTAGGGAGAATGAGCTCATCCTTAGATTAGTTGCCACAAAATATTCTCCCCCTATCTGGGAAACACGGTACCTTTTGGCTCTGAGAGTCCTTTTCTCCCTCTGGAGAGGCCTTACTAAGTTCACTTCAGGGTATAACAACCAGTGGGCAAGTTGTTCTCTTGCTCTCAAAGAAGACATGGTGTCTAGGCTGCTGGGTCAATTCATTTCTGAGCAAGGTTAAGCAGGTCACTTTTCACTAGTCTATGCCATTGGTGCTGCTAGCTCTGGCTCTTCTAATCTTTCGAAGTTCACAAGGTTGTAACTTGGTCCACTGAATCTCCAATACTCATTTACCCAAGATTAAGAAAGAATGAAACACAACAAGAGACATAAGAAGCATAAATTCTTTGTATTCACATGGCAGCTGAGTGGAAAGAGAGGCACCAAGTCCCCCTTCCCCATCTGGGGGCCAAGAAGAGAGAGAATTCATCTCAGTTCTGGTTTATCAGCTAGTTAAGAGGCTTTTTATCAACATCATCTGGTATGCTTATAGTAAACAATTAATGGATACCTGTACTTGTTATAAAGGAGGAGGGGGAAGCTTTCCATTATGCATACCAGGAAGCAACTTATGAAAGGGTTGATTCCAAGCAGAGTATATTGTACAAGCTCTAAGGGCTGGGCTTTCATTGACCAGCCTCTCCACTACATACATGTAAAGCATTTTTGCAAATGTTAAAGAACTATATAAATATTAGCCATGAGTATTACAACCAAAATTATAGCCAATTTAGGGACATTGATGAAGAGCTCAAATTGTCCTAATATCAATGTAGGTGATGCTGCAAAATGGATTAGAAAAATGACCCAACCTACTAGCCTAACTCTGCTATGATCACTTCACATATCATGTAAAGGCTCTATCTTATAGAATCTGAACAAAATAGAAGCCCATTTTGAAAGAGTTCATTATGATATGGAATTGAATACACCTGTCCCTAAATTAGTGCCATTCAATATAGCAGTTAGAAAAGGGGCCCTCTGTGAGTTTTGAAATAAGGAAACTCAATAATTTTCTCTTACCCAACTGTGACTAGTAAAATCTAATGTGTGGTCACCTTTTTCCTGTCCCCAGTATGGGGGAAAACTAGCTAGGGTTTACTTGTAAATTAGAAGTGTAAACACCAGTTTGGGGCATTAAGCATTTATTAGAGAAAAAGAGAACACCTGGGTCAGAAAACCAAAAAAGGCCTATCTATCCTAGAGGAGGGATAAGGGTTCAACCTGGTCTGCTTCTTCTCCCAAGTCCTCTGCCACCACCAGCCTGTTTGGAGCCAAACTGAGAGAGAAAACAGTACTTCCCACTTCCCACCTCCCTCCCCCAGAAAAGGCAGTCCTTCAATCTAGTTGGTTAGCATTACCCAAATCCATTGGTTCACTGGACTTGAGGGTGGTCTTATTGTTGAGTTCAAAGTCCTTAGCTTCTAAGCCTATTGAGGGCCGGCCAGGTGTGGTTTCAATCTAATTAACTTTAAGTGGGTTAATATGCAAAGTCAATCATTCTTAGTCTCACTTAATTCAATCAATCTAGATCAATCTCCTCTGGTTGGGGCCTTTGGGTGTTGGAAAATCCCATTATTTTCTCACACAACCCAATTCTTGCATTTGATAGAAAATTCTACTCTACAAATGAGTGATTATGTAGTAATCAAACATCAGTGCTAGAGAAGGGGAAAGGAGAAAGCCCTTGGACAAGACTTGTGTCCAAAAGAGATTAGAGGATATTCTTTCTGGCCAACTGGAGCTGAGATCCTCCGAATCTGCATCAAGATTAGAGTCATAGTGTGGAAGATCCCTCCAAGATGTCTCCTGAACTTTCCCTCTTGTAAGGGAAAAGTCCCATCTCTATCACATGTTAGACAGGCTTCCTAGGATCAGGATGATGGGGAGCAAGGCTTACCTGTTACCTTGGATTCTAGATCTGGGTTTTGGAACTTTTCAGCACAATAATTGGTTAAGAGGAATGAGAATATTTAATTGGAATCTTTCCTACTTCACTAGAGATTGTAAAACAAGAGGGATGTGGAGGATCTTATTTATGATACGATTTGCTATGGCGCTGTTTGAACCCAGATGGATACTTATCTATGAAATTATAATTGGAAAAATAGGAATAGATTTTGGGATTTTTTTCAGGGTAAAAGCACAGATATATAATAAAGTAGCCAATTAATATGGCTATAGGTCTTCATAGGGAGTTCTGCCTCTTAAATTGCCAAGCCAGCCCTAGAAAGATAGCCTTGGGGTATTCGTTAAAGTGAGGATTAAAGACCCTTGGATGGAGGTGCTCATGGTTTTTTTCCCTTGGGTTTTACATGGAATGCTAACACTAATTCTATAAGGGAGAGAAATATAAACTTCTAATACACAAAGATGTAGACAATGGGAGAAAGGCCTTAATTATTAATAAAATTACAAATAAATGTGTTTAAGCATGTGTATGTTTTCTAGAATGCAATCTAAATTAATTTGCAGCCTTTGTGGGGAAGGAAGACATTTACACTTACAAAATCCTAAGCATACATACCCTTATACACATCATAGCAGTCAGAAATGAATGGGCCCTACAACAGTCCTCAGACAACTTATACATAAAGTAGTAACATCAAATTTCAAAAATTCAAAATTTTATCTATGTGAGCTCACTCTACACTGATGATACTTGAATCTCCCTCCATGCCTTACTTGATGGTCTTCATAATTTTTCCATAGCAAAAGAAAAAAAATCAAACATCCAAAGACCAACCTTCTAGAAATGAGTTGTTCCTAATTTACATAGGAATGATCTTCGAATGATAGACACAGAATTCATCTAGGCTGGCATTTAAGCCTCTCCTTGGGTTGGTAGGGCCTGCCAGAATTAGAATTCAGCTAGCATGGCATTCAGGCACCTGGTTACTGCCAAGATAACTTTAAATCAAAGTGGGTACTATATTTGAAAATTAGAGATAAATATAGGAACTGGGCCTGTGATGTCATTAATACAGGGAATTCCTAGATGAAGAAATTCCTTCTAGCATGGAAAGACTGAACTTCTTCTGTAATTTAGTCTTTGTTGCCTAGAGCATTGTGTGTGAAATAGTGAATAATGATGGTGGTGGTGGTGGTGGTGGTGATGATGCTATCTGAGATTCATATAACACTCTCAGGTCTATAAAGTGCTTTACACAAATCTCATTTGATCCTTACAATAACCCTGTGAGGTATCCCCATTTTTTATCTTCAGAGGCATGGAATGACTCATAATCTAATGCTTTCTGATGTTCTTTCCTGATACCTAACTAAGAACAGGAAAGAATAAACACTACAGAAACAGAAAACTAATAGCACCATGTGTACATAGCCACATGACAACTGAGGAAGAGAGGGGTCCAAGCCCCATTCCCCAGCCAGAGGCTCACATTAGTTCCTCTTTTTCCCCATTCAAAAACCCCCATGGGAGAGAAAAGATTCCTTCTGTTTGGTCTTTTTGTATACACAGTCAATTACTTTTCATTACTATGTAGTCAGCCTATAGGAAATGACACCTGTGCATATCCTGAAGCAGGAGAGGAAGGGTCTCTCCTTCACTCATTTGCAGAAACAGTTTTTCCCAAGCTTCCATGTGAATATTGCCTCCGGCATAGCACATTGTACCTGCTCTAAGGAACGGACCCTCATTGACCCTGTCACATAAATGTCTGAGTTGGTATTCCAATCCAGGTCTCCCTGACTACAAATTGATCAATTGATCAACAAGCACTTACTAAGCACCTGCCATATACAAAGCATCATAGTAAGCACTTAGGATACAAAGGCAAAAGTTAAATAGTTTTTGCCCTTGAAGGGCTTACATTCTGATAGTGAAGACATCATAGAGTCCAGTACTCTTCCCAACTATTTCTTGCTGCTTCTCAGGATAGGTGTCACACAATCTGTTGACTCATGTGTCAGGTTAGAAGTTACCTGATTTCTTGGTATACATAATCTTCGATTGCTGGTAACTGGAGGAATAAGTGTTATCCAAGCTTAGATGATAAGCCTCAGGTCACAAAGCTTTATCAAAAAGCAAGGGGTGGGGGCAGCTAGGTGTCACCAGTGCTGGATTCAGGAGAACCTGAGTTCAAATCTGGCCTCAGACACTTGACACTCACTAGCTGTGTGACCCTGGGCAAGTCACTTAACCCTCATTGCCCCACTAAAAAAAAGCAAGGGGTAAAATTACCTACCCTCAGGATACCAGGATGAGGAATCTGGAAAGAGGAGGCTAACTTGCAGGTTGGATTCCCTGGCCAGGAGCAGGATCCCCAATATCCTAACAGCCCTGGACCCCTCCTCCTGTCCAAGCTCCGTATTTTGTACTTATCCTGTATCAGGGACCATTAACATGAAGAGTGAGACCCCACACAACCTGCACCCTATGTCAAATAAAAAAATCTCTCTAATTCACAGACATATTCAGTCATTTTAGGATCTTGAGACTTAGAGCTGAAAGGGAATTTAGAATGCATGTAATTTAGCTCCCTCATGCTATCATTAAGAAAACTGAGGCCTAGCCAATAATCAATTTGTCCAAGATCACAGAGGTAGGAAGTGTCATTCATAAATCTACTTTTCCAGAAGGATAAGGTGCCAAGGGAGGTGATACCTCGTGTGGGAGGCAGGGAGGAAGGGAGAGGCAATGTGATGTCCTGAAAGAAGACTGGACCTAGAATCAGGAAGTCATATGAAATCACTACTCCTCTCTGTACCACAACTTCCCCATTTATACAATAAGCATGATATTTGTATGGCCTACCTCACAGGGTTAGAATGAGGTTCTGAAATGCTTTAAAAGCCCAAGGAGATTGGGTTAGGTGACATCTCAGGTCCTCTGTAGCTTTAAATTCTTGATCCTCTCCAATTCCAACAGTTTGGGATTTCTTTAATACAATGAGGACATGGTGTGTATTGGAAGGGGGTGGCATGGGCAGGGGCTAGGTAGGAAGGAGGAGGGGAGAAGAAAAGACCTATCCTGTCACTTTCATTCTAAACTTCCATTTCCAGTTTTGTGAGCAGGAGCAGCTATGTAGTGAGATCAGGCCTGGGCTGCAAGCAGTAACCTATCCATTTGCCTGCTTAACTTCAGCACTTAGGCTATCCATCAGGCCCAGCTAGGGAACAATGAATGGCATCAGTCAAAACAATGGGACCCAGATATCTGTGCTCAGTGATTAGCCCCATGTAGAACCAAAACTTAAATAATTTGGGCTTTGAAAACGTGATGATGGATGGCCTTCCATTAGGCATGGGGTTGAAAGCATTCCACATATAGTCAGATAAAACACCGCTAAAATGTTATTGCAATAAGCCAATCCATCATGGCAGGCTGGGCCATACATACACACTTTAAAACATTATAGATATGAGCATTCTGTGTATAATAAAAGAGTAAAGAATGTGATCCATAAATTCTGACCCTCTTGTGCTTGAGCTGCTGCTGCCGGCCCAGGAAGGATCCCAGATTTCACTTCCAGGAAAAGGTTCTCAGGAAAAGTTTACATAGGAGCTCAAGGAGTGGTCATTGCTGCTGACAACCACAGGCCCCAAGGGGCCAGAGCCTTGTGCTGCTGGGAGAAGCTGGTCTAGATGAGCTTTCTGGTTCTGATTCTGTTCTGACCTTGTCTGACTCCTTAACTCATTCTAAAGCTGGCTTCCATTTGTTGGTATAGGCCAGTGAGTCACAGGGTCTCCCAGACTAGCACTTGAGTCTTGTTTCCTGTGCATCCAACCCCACTGGAAAAGCTTTCCTCTTTCCCAGTGCCCTCTAAAAATCAGACACTTTCATTATTACTACTACTACTACCACCACCACCACTACCACTACTACTACTACTACTACTATTACTACTACTACTACAACATTTTATTTTTTTAACTTCAATAATGAACATTGTCTTTCTTTGACTGGCATTTAATGCAATACCAAACTAAATAGCAATCAGATACTTCACAGAATTATATAAAATGAAAACAAAATGTTTTTGGAATAATAAATAGATAAACATCAAAAGGAAGAGGAAATTATAAAAAGAAAAAAGTGAATTATACTACCAGGTCTTAAATTAGTATTTGGTCATTATTATACAACTACCTAATATATGTTAACATATTATATATGTGTTGTGTCATGTCGTATATGTTACATGACATGATATCATATTGTATTATATTAATTATTATATGTTTATGAAGCAGAATAGATACTTTAGAGTTGGAACTAAAAAAGATACAGTAGACTAATGTTTAATAAATCCAATATTTTGGGGGAGGGCAGGGCAATGGGGGTTAAGTGACTTGCCCAGGGTCACACAGCTAGTAAGTGTCAGGTGTCTGAGGCCAGATTTGAATTCAGGTCTTCCTGAATTATAATCAATCAATTAAAAAACCTTTGACTAAGTTGGAAAGTCTTTCAAAGTCATTCAACAGAAATGAAACAATGCCAAACAAGAGATCTGTCCAAATGAGTGTAGGTTTAAGGGTTAATGCCCCAATTTAGTAAATTCCCTTCCCTAAAAACTACATAAGGTTGACTGCCTAACCTGATTCTTGACTGATAATCCTAAGAACAAGAATACCAGTCTGGGCTCAAATCAATGGTATTAGAGAATGGGTCCTCAGCCCTCAAGGATAAAACTACTACTCTGAGAAGCAAACATAGCTTAGTTCTGGGGACCTGGCTGGTCAGTGATAGTGGATGTTGGAAGGATTCCTCAGAGCTTACATGTAGAGCTTACATTAGCTACAGTTCGTTTCTTAAATCGTAAGATTTAGAGTTAAATCATATAGTCCAGAAATTCTCAAAGTGTGGTCTGAGGAACCCTGGTGATCTCCAGGGTTTTTTCAGGGGGTCCATTTGATCAAAACTATTTACTTAATAATTCTAAGATAATATTTGTGTATTAAGATTCTCTTTCCTCCCTATTCCAACTACGTATCTTTGTGCGACCAAATTTTCTTCATATACTTTAACCAAAGTAACATATCACAAGAGATTGAATGCGGAAGCAAACACAAGAATCCAGATGTCTTTTATTTAACCAGATATTAAAGACATTTGTAAAAATACATAAAACGATACCACTCTTCTAACTTTTTTGTTTTAGAAAATATAGCTACGTCCCATCAAAATATATTATTTATGTTAACACAAGCTAGGGTTATAATTAATTTAAATGAATTATTAAATATATATGTTTAAAATATTTTAACTTTAATTTCACTGAGCCACCTAGTTGCCCCTATATAATGACTGCTACAATGTAAATGGATAGGACTCTGCTATAGAATTATAATGATCAAGCTTGGCTCCAAAGAAGAGATGAGAATCCTCCTTTTTTGCAGAGGTAGGGGAGCCATGGGTGTAGAACATTGAATATAAGGTTAGATTTGGTTGAAGTGAGAGTTAGTTTGGCTAAACTTTTTTTTCTTTTTTCTATTTTGTTGTAAGGGAAGGCTCTTTAGGAGACTGGGCAGGAGGAGAGGATGAGATATATTGGAAATTACGGTGATGAAAAACCAAAAAATAGCCATCATTTTATTGTAATGAACACCAAACCTCATCTGAGCAGGAAACCTACCATTTCCTAATGGATTCTTACACTCCTCAGATAGATTCTGTCACTCTCCACACTGTGCCCCACCCCCAACCACATCATCCCTGCCTCCTTGACTCTGTCAGAGCCCTTTCCTTCCCTTCTCCAATGAGGAAAGACATCCTTAAGCCAACCAGGATTGGATGAGATTGTTCCAAACCCAAAGTAAGCTTGTCTGGGGATATTAACACCAAGGCCCCAGGGCTTCCATGAGGCCTTGGGGATTGTTGCCAAGGATGAGGGTATCTTATCCACCCCTGACATTCTATATTCTCAGTTCCCATCTAGCTCTTATATTCCATAACTCTAAAATTCTAGAATCCTCCTGGGCCCTTCTCCAACTGCCCTGATTCATCCCTGGCTCACACTCTCCATTCTGCTCTGACAGTTCTGCTTGCTGCTCCCCATGTGGGGACCTTCTCACTTCTGTGTCCACACCTACCCATTTGCCTACCCTTCACTCAGAACAACAAAAACAACAACATTAGATGAGGAAACAGAAAGGTTTGTAAGGTTTATGAAGCACATCACAAATATTATCTCATTGTTTTTCTCGTTAACAACCCTGGGAGATAGGTCCTATTGTCATGCCCATTTTACAGATGAGGAAACTGAGGCATATAGAGATTAAGAGCCTTGCCCAGAGTCACACAGCTAGTAAATATCTGAGGCCATTTTGAATTCTGATCTTCCTAATTCCAGGTCGGAATGCTCTATTTACTGTGCCACGAATAATTTTTGTGCCACTAATATTTTGCTAGAACTATCATTATTAGTCTGATCTGATTCTTAGAATTTATTGCAAGGCAGTATCCATTATTATGATGCTATATCTATATATAGTTACATATAAGACTATAGCCAGTCTTATGATACCCAATTTATAGATGAAGAAATAGAGGCTCAAAGAATTTAAATGACCTAATTCCGATTCGACTGGGGGATTCCATCATATACACAATGTGGGGAACAAAGACAATTTAAGAAAGAGGAGAACATTTACAGTCGGAGGGGTCAGGTATGGCCTTCCCTCTGAGAGTACCTTCCATTTAATATGATATTTATTCTGTAGGAAAGTTGCCCTGGCTCCCACCTAAGCAGGGTTGGGGTGGGACTGCCCTGTGTGCTGTGCTGCTTATAGGAGACTCCCAACTGGAGGAATGGAGAAGAGAAAGTCACAAACCTGTGTGCCCTAGAGGTATAATAATTCTTAGAGGTAACAGTGAAGAGGGAGCACGCATCAAGTATCACAACAGCTGGATGCAGCATCCAGAAGAAGGGTAGCTGCCTCTGAGGTTGCCTAGTGGAACACTGGAATGAACAAAAGGGAAGTAATTAATGTGAGATGAAGCCAGAAAGGTAGGTTGGAATGGGACTGTGGAGAGCACAAATGCCAGGCTGAATTTGAATTTTATTGTGAAGGTAAAAGGGAGTCACTGAAGACTTTTGAATAGGAGGTAGAAATGGTCAGACAGTGCAGCATGGTATACGGTAAACAGAACTTCCTAATAATGAGAGCCCTACCAAAATAGAATGCTTTGTCTCAGCTGGTAATGAGTTCCCTGTCACTGTAGCTCTTCAGGAGGAAGCTACATGGATACCAGTCCCCTTTCAGAGGGGATTCCTATTCAACTACAGTTTGGACTAGATGACTTCTGAGATTCTTAGACTTGCCCATGGTCCCACAGCTAACAACCAAACATCTTTTGATTCCAAATCCAGTCATTTCTATCATTCTCTACTCTAGGCATCTAAGTTCGGGGACTTCCAAACCTACTTCAAATTCTCCTCCCACAGGACAAATATTTCTCTTTACAAGTGGGCCCCTGACAGCTCTGTGGTCTCACTACCTACCTCTCCCACCCCCGGGTTCCCCTCCAGAGGCCCCCCAGCTTTTTGATGGCAGCTTTAGATATCACACAGCTCAGGTGGTCCCTGGGTGTGAACCAGAGGCTGCTTCCGCCCATCTCCACCCTGAAAGTCACTATTCCTTCTCAAGTTTCCCAAATAAAACCAGAATGGTTTTCTTTGGCAGGAAGAACCCTTTTTTTAATTTAAAAAAGGCGCCTAATACCTCTTTATTCACAAGTTTTCAGAGTCCAGGGCCTCCATTTTTTAAAAGAGCCAGAAAATAAATGCCCAGAAAATCCCTCCTTTGAAATATGTAGCCAGAGTATGCTGTGGCCATGGAAGGAATGGGTTAGAGGAGGGCCCCTGTGTACATAGAACTCTGAACCTTTCTCTTTTAGAGTCTCTGGCGAATCCCAGGTCAGAAGCAGGGGAGAAAATGGTTCAAAGGCACTCATCTCTGCAAAGTCTAACTCTGAAAAAACTCCCAGGCTACAGATACAGCACAATCCCTGGTTTCTGCTCTTATTTTCTCCCCAGGCGCTCTCTTGTTTCTACCAATTCACTTGGGCTAATCATTCTAGGAACTTCATAAAATCATACAACTAGAGGAAACTCTAGAGATCCATCAATTGACATGAGGAAACTGAGGTGTAGAGAAGTGTTACTTAGTATTTCCTTATCTATGTCTACATTGTCTCTCCTCAATAGGAAATAATCTTTCAGGAAGGGGCTACCTCATGGTGGGCAGCCACGTGGTGCAAGCAGATGGAGCATTAGACCTGAAATCAGGAAAACCTGATCTCAAATCATGCCTTAGACACTTCCCAGTTATGTGACCCTGGGCAAGTCATTTAACTTCTGCCTACCTCTTACAACAGCCCCGGGGAAGTAGAAAGTACTACTTTTTATCATCTCCATTTCATAAATCAGAAAACTCAGGCTCAGGGAGACAGAAGGCTCAGAACTAGAACTAGGATTTACACATGCCCCCCAATCTTTTGGTTCCATATAGTCAAATTTTCCAGTATGCCATGTTACTAACTGTGAACACCTGGAGAATAGAAAGAGGTCTTGGACTCCTCTGAGGCCTCCAAGAGAGACTGTTGTAAGAATAAAGGGATTAAGGGGGCAGCTAGGTGGTGCAGTGGATAGAGCACTGGCCCTGGAGTCAGGAGGACCTGAGTTCAAATTCGGCCTCAGACACTTAACACTTACTAGCTGTGTGACCCTAGGCAAGTCACTTAACCCCCATTGCCTCACCAAAAAAAGAAAAAAAAAAGGATATACTGGATGTGAAAATGCCCTAAAATTATAAAGAGCTATACCGATGTTGACTTTTAAAAATTAGTATTCTTGTCCTTTTTCTATGCTAAAGTCCTCCCCAGAGGCTAAAAATTCTGTGGTGGTGTCCCCTGACCTCTCAAAGATTCCGCTAGTGCAGTGCAAGCTCTGGGAATTCCTACCAGATGTCAATGAATCTCAAAAGAGCACTTGCTTTGTACAGTGATAGGAAGAGATTTATTGGAATGACTACTTGGGACACCTTATCTGGGTAAGTCCATTGACCCTATCCTGCTCCTAATAAGATCTAAACTACAAGAAATGACATGAGTGTGATGAAAACCTATCAGAAGTTCTGAGTCCTTTTGCACATGCACAGATAGGATGAGACCTATATGGTACCCATGGGTCCCAGCCTTTCCTTTTTAATGCCTCAGTCTGGAAAAACGAATAATTATAAAAATGCAAATCTCTCAGCTCCCTGATTGTAGAGATTCTAATCTCTTTCTCAACATCATGTGACTTAGAAGCAAGTGTTTTTGACCATAGCCCTTGAACCAGGTTGAGAGCCAATTGTGAAATTTTCAGTGTGAGCATTTATATCTCAATGGTCAGCAACTGATACAAATCAGGGCTTTATTGTTTTGTTGATTGTCTAGATTTAAGAAAGGGAAAGAGAAAATGGTACTGATGTAGATTAAATATAAAGGTATCCTGTGGACATTTCCCTTCATGCTGGAGAGCCAGTTGTTAAATGTTTACCCACATACTGCCACCTAAGAAAATTATTCATTCCCATGCAGGTTAATAATAATTGATTGATAATTAAATAAATATCATTATTATTACAGTGAAAATTCATAGTGAGTCTGTATCAATACCACTACTATTGAGACCTAAGGGTCTCAACATCACTTACCCAAGTAAATCAATGCCTATTATTATTAAGTGTCACTGTGCTAAGTGCTGGGGATACAAAAAGAGGCAAGGAAAAGTTCTCTGCCCTCTAGGAAGACAAGTTCATCAAAGGGAAAATCAGGTCAAAACAGTGCTCAGATATTTCATTTTCTTCTAAAGCTTGACAACAATGGGAAGCTTTGGATACCCTTGGACATAGGCTCTCTGTTGGGTGAGATGCTCAGCTAGGCATCAGCATCCACTTCTCTCCATAGCTTGACTTTTGGTTACCAAGGCTAACTCACTCTTTCTCTTCCATCCATAACTGACTCTCTTCTCTGCTTCCAGGGTCCTATCCTAAAAGTTGCTTTCAGTCTTGTGTGATTGCCATTCTCTATCTGTGTCTGTCTGTTTGCTTCCTCAACTATTCCTCAAACTCTTTTTGACAGACTCTCGAAGGGCTAAATAGGCTGTTTCCCTTTAAGCAAGTCACTGCTAAATGCCATAACCATTGGGAACAGGATCAGAATGAGGAATGCCCTCCTCCTCCACCCCCACAGGGGTATCCTCCACTAAGTGTTCCCTTAGATTCATAAACTGGCCCTCATGGAAATACATGCCCATCTTCTGTGAATCAGTAGGCTTGCCTCCTTTTTTTTTTTTCAATGTTTATTTAACATTCTTTTTTTAAAAATTGTGAGTTCCAAGTTCTCTCCCTCCCTCCAACCCCTCCCCAACCCATTGAGAAGGCAAAGTCTTGCCCCTTCCCTTTATTTTTATACCTAATCAAGGGATCAGGGTATAAACTGTGTTTTTTACAATTCTCTTAATACCTCCTTAACATCTTATGAATATATTCTAGATGGGGGGTGGGGGTGGAGGGAAGGACGGGAAGGACTTGGACAGAGATCAGCTCTCCTACACTCTGAAGGTGAAGCATGACTTCTAACTCTCAGCAGAGAGCAGAGCTCACAGACCATAGATGTGGAATGTGCGGGAAAACAATCCTCAATAATTCTCAGGAACTCAGCAGAGGCACCCTAGTGTGCAGCTACTGGGTGCCAAGAAAGGGGGCTCAAAGGCCCTGTTTTAAACCCTAGTCCCTAACGTGAATGGACCCTCCCCTCTTTCGTCATTGGTCCGATTACTCAAGGGTTACAATCTACTCACAAAAACTAGCTATTCAGAAAGCAGTATTCCCATCCCTTTTCCTTATATGGGCATAACTCAGGAGTGGACCTTATTCTTCCTTATATGGACACAACTTGGGAGTGGACCTTATTGAGACCAGGGCTCCTTGAACCATGTGATTTTGTTAGCCAGAGGGGAGGAGGGGATCTGAGACCTTTGTCCTACAGGTCAGGAGGAGTATGATCAACTGTTATATCCTCATTGAGAGGAGACAACTACCCATTTTCTTACATGGAATAAGGCACGGACTGTCAGGCACAGCTAGTGGTTGGACATTACCTCTCTGGGTCCATTTCCTTATTTGTAAAATAAAGGGAGTTGGACTAGTTCATGGGTTCTTAACCAAGTTTTTTAATCTGGCTAGATTTCAGGTGGTCTGTGAACTTGGATGGAAAAAAAAATAGATCTTTATTTTCACTAACCTTTGATTTTCTTTGTAATCTTCTCGATCTTATCTTAGGCATTTAAAAACATTCTTCTAAGAAGGGGTCTGTAGGTGTCACCAGACCGCCCAAGGGGGCCATGACACACATACAAAAGGTTAAGAATTCTTGAACTAGACAATTGCTAAGATGTTTCCAGTTCTTGATCCAAGTCTTAACTTTGACATTTCATGTTTCTGTGACCTTGAACAAGCCCCTGTGCCTCAGTTTACTCATCTGTAAAATGAGAATCTCGGTATCTCACCTCCCAAGGACTATGATTATAAAAAAGAAAACAGTGATAGAATTGTGAGCTATTTTTCTTCTTTTCTTGGACAACTCTGGGGAATGGGCAGAGCACCCCATTGCTGGGAGCTATATCTCCCAGGCTCCCCAGAAAGCATTGCTGCTTGGAATTAGCTGAATCTCTTCATAACAGATTACCATCAATAGCTTTAGAGAGGCCATTATCATTTACAATGGTCTGCCAAAGGACATTAGGTTTAGTGTTTCCATCCGCCTCCTTATTAAGCACATGTCAGACTCAAAGTAGCGCCGGGTAATTGTGACAATTAAGGGCACCATTATTGTTTCCTTTGCCTCAATTGGGAGCCCAAATTACTCGCTTAAATGCAACCACCAGTGGCTCCCTACACGCTTCTGCAGAGGAGACTTTTTAGGGAGAAAAAAAGAACCACAAAGTATCTGAGCTGCTCCGATGAGCCAACCCCCTGCCTCCAACCCCCTGCCTCTGGATCTCTCTGGCTCTCAATGATCCAGCCCATCTCCAGGAGCTCGGGGGCCAGTGCCAGGGCTGAACTAAGGTGAGGCAATATGTGAGCCAAGAAATCAAAGGGAGCTGGGGGGCAAAATGGAGATGATGGGGTTGGGGAGCTGGGGAGGAAGTAGGGATGGGGAGGGGGAGAGAGGTCAATAGAATGACAGGAGCCCCTGAGATTGGCAACCTCCAAATGCTGGCTGTAAACTGGACAGGAGAGGAGGGGTGGGGGTGGGGGAGCTGTGGTCTCTGTGGCAGCTGGGATGGAGGCCCAGGGAAGCAGCTGTTTAACATTAGATGGTTTTCTTCTTCTCTCTGAGCTATAGTTTTCAAGCAAAAGGTTAGAGTCAGTGATTAGCAGCAGGAAGTTTCTTCCTTGAAATTAGACTGTAGCTCAGGACATTGCTTCTCCCCCACCCTTCCAGAGCTAAAAGGAGCATTGGCTAAAGGATGATCATGTGTAAGAGAAGGAAGAACAGGAGTGCTCAGGGATGGGAGAGGAAGGAGAGAGGGATGGGGAGGCAGACTGACGGACAGAGACAGAGAAAGGAGAAAAATGGAGGATGGAAGAATCAGGCCCAAAGAATATGTGGTTTAGTGAAAAGAAGCAGGATTTGGAGTAAGAGGACCCAGGTTCAAATGCTTCCTCTGCCTTGCTGCTGCTGTTGTTGTTCCATCTTTTTTTTTTCAGTAGTGTCCAGCTCTTTGTGATCCCATCCGGGGTTTTCTTTTTTTCCTTTTCTTTTTTTCCATATAAATATTTTATTATTTTCCACTTACATTTAGAGATAATTTTCAACATTTGTTTTTATAAGATTTCTAGTTTCAAATTTTTCTCCCTTCCTCCCTTCCCTCTCCCCTCCCCAAGACAGAAAGTAATCTGATATAGGTTATATATGTACAATCACCTTAAACATATGTCTGCATTAGTCATGTAATGAGAGAAGAATCAGAGCAAAAAGGGAAAACCTCAAAAAAGAAAAAACACAACAACAAAAACAGTAGAAATAATATGGTTCGATCTGCATCCAGATTCAACAGTTCTTTTTTTTTTCTGGACTTGGAGAGCATTTTCCATTATGAGTCCTTTGGAACTATCTTGGACCATTGCATTGCTGAGAAGAATCAAGTCTATCACAGTTGATCAATAAACAATGTTGTTGATACTGTGTACAATGTTCTGGTTCTGCTCATCTCACTCATCATCAGTTCATGCAAGTCCTTCCAGGTTTCTCCGAAATCTTTCTGCTCATTGTTTCTTACAATACAATAGTATTCCATTACATTCATATACTACAACTTGTTCAGCCATTCCCCAATTGATGGGAAACCCCTCAATTTCCTATTCCTTGCCGCTACAAAAAGAGCAGCTATAAATATTTTTGTACATGTGAGTCCTTTTCCCTTTTTTATGATGTCTTTGGGAAAAAGACCTAAGAGTGGTATTGCTAGGTCAAAGGGTATGCACAGCTTTATAGCCCTTTGGGCATAGTTCCAAACTGTTCTCCAGAATGGTTGGATCAGTTCACAGCTCCAGCTGGGGTTTTCTTGGCAAAGACAACAAAGTAGTTTCCCATTTCCTTCTCTGGGTTATTTTACAGATGAGGAAACTGAGGCAAACAGGGTTAAATGACTTGTCCAGGGTCACACAGCTTGCAAGTGACTGAGGCCAGATTTAAACTCAAGAAAATTAGTCTTCCTGAGTCCAGACCTAATCCTCTATCCACTACTATTTGAATAACTCAGTAAAAAGAATAAAGTCCAAGTTGTTGGCCACTAGGTAGCACAGTGGAGTACCAGGTCTGGAGCCAGGATCTTCCTGAGTTCAAATCTGGCCTCAGACAGTTACTAACTGTGTGAACCTGGAGAAGTCACTTAATCCCATTTGCCTCAATTTCCTTGAATAAAATGAACTGGAAAAGGAAATGGCAAACCACTCCATTATCTTTGCCAAGAAAACCCCAAATGGGGGTCATGAAGAGTCAGACACAACTGAAAACAACTGAACAAAGTCCAGGTCTCTCCACCCCACAAATTGGTTTTAATCACATGTTTCTCCTCCAGCTTTCCAGGGTTCTATCTTCTCCTGAAGAGAATGGTGTTATCCAGGAAATGTCCCTTCTTGTCTATAGAATCTAGAGATTCTAGGACACTAGAACTTGGGGTTACTAATGAGGCTGGCTAGAGAAGAAACATTCTCTAGCTGTAAGACTAGATTCAAGGACAACACTACCCAGGAACTGCTCTTTCTCCTATTCAGGTACTCTGGTATGGTTACCTATTCTACATCTGCTGTCTCTGGAGCTGGAAAGTTACATTACCACTTCACCAAGGCTGAGTCCAGCACTTGCTCTCAGTCTATGGAGAGTAGTACTCAGATGGTAAGTATTCCTTCCTCTTTTTCCTCCTCCCAACCCTACTATGTAGTCAGTCAATAAATATTTATTGGGTATCATTTAATGTATGCTCAGCAGTGAGAAGACAAAGAAAGGTCTTTTCCTTGTGGAGCCCACAGTCTAATGATCCCATTGTCTCAGGGGAAAACCATAAGGGAAAATAATAGAACTTCGGCTCCAATTGTATAAGAAGAGGTGGTTTTCCTAGCAACCCAATGACTAGACTAAACTGCAGTTTGTAGCCTAAATTTGAACATTATGGAGCGGAAAAATACCCATAGACATCAATTTGGATACTGGCTATGTGACTGCTATTTTCATAACCTTGGATGAGTCTTCTCTGTCTAGGCTTCCATTCATTATCTGTCTGAAAAAACAGAACAGGTCTGACTGGATTATCTCTAAAGTCTCTTCTGGATCAAAATCCTATAATCCCACACGTTCAGTCCTAGAATGCACAAATTCAGTCTTTTCTGACACAACAAATGGGTGTGTCTTTCCATTCATTCAATGAACATTATAGAGGAACACACTGCCAACAGAGCCCTGTGGTAGGTAGGTATTAGACGTAAGCATAGCAAACAGCCCTAAGATAATGCAGTGAGGCTTACAAGGTGCTCTGAATACATCATCACAGCTGTTTTTTAGGGTTTAAAGCTTCAAGGGATTTTGGAGATCAACCCCCCCTTATTGTATAGATAAGTACACTGGGACCCAGAATAGGGAAGTATGCTGTTCATCCTCAGGCAGTGAGACTAGATTTAGGATTAGAATTCAAGTCCTTGGACTCCAAATCTTCCCACGATGCCCTCAGAGATAACTGAGAGACTTCCCTTCCTCCCACTTTCTACTTCCATTCTTATTATAAATTTCCTCATCCGGGGGCCGCTAGGTGGCACAGTAGATAAAGCACTAGCACTGGATTCAGGAGGACCCGAGTTCAAATCTGGCCTCAGACACTTGACATTTACTAGCTGTGTGACCCTGGGCAAGTCATTTAACCCTCATTGCCCTGAAAAAATAGATAGATAGATAGATAGATAGATAGATAGATAGATAGATAGATAGATAGATAGATAGATAGATAGATAGATAAATAGATAGATAGATAAATAAATTTCCACAACCATAAGAATTTCAAACAGCTTCATATTCCTCCTAGGTCTCTCCACCATTTGTAGAAGGGAAGTAGCTGGTGAAATGAGCATTTAAATCATGGATTTGGAGTCATGTGCCCATGTTCTGATCTTGGATCTACCACAAGTTAATTATGTGACCTTGGGTAGGTTCCTCTCTGGGTCTCAGTTTCCCCATCTGTAAAATGTGAAGTTTATGCTGTATGAAACAGAAGGTCTCTTCCAACTGGAATCATCTAGAATTTTGTGCTGTGTTCCAGCTGTACCTTTTGCCCCTTAGTTTCCCAAAGAGAATTTGCTAGGAATTCAGTGTCACCCCACTCCCTTGGAATTCTCTGGCTTTTGTTGTTTTAAGCTGGGCCTGTAATGTTATTTAAATGTGGCTTTCTGAATTTAATTGGATGGGCCCCTAATGAGAAAAGTGATGTTTATATGAGCATGGCACTTCATTTCCAAGGGAAATTCATTTAAACAAATGTGCAAAGTTTATAATGATTCTAATTTAATCTGAGTCCTTGCCACCAAAGGTAGATTTAATCACTTTTAAGGCTCCCTAGGGAATTTTTCCCCCCAGGAGGCATTCATTATGGAAAGAGCATGAAATCACTCCATTTTGCTATTGCTGAATTTAACAGCATTTACCTTGGAGTGATTGGGGGTGGTGGATGGAGGAACAAGCTGGAAAATTCAGCAGAGAGCAGACACTGAAAAGGAGCCAAGCAATGTACAATCCAGACCTGCTCTGTCAGAGTGACGCTGCATTCAAAGAACTGGACAAATGCAGAGAATAATCACAGTATCAAGACTCAGAAGGGGACTCAGAGGTTGTCTAGCACAATTTGAATCTGAATAAGGCATTCTTCTCTAAATCATTCCCAAAGAGCAGTCAACCAGATCTGGCTGCAGGACCTCAACTAAGTGGGAACCCACTACCTTCCTTGGGCCAGCCATTCACCTTTTAGGTAGCTCTAATCCAGCTAGGTGGCGCTGCAGTGGATAGGGCACCAGACCCAGAGTCAGGTAGACTCATCTCCTTAAGTTCAAATCTAGCCTCTGACACTTACTAGCTGTGTGGCCCTGGGCAAGTCACTTAAACCTGTTTGCCTCAGTTTCCTCATCTGTCAAATGATCTGGAGAAGGAAATGGCAAATCTCTCCAGTATCTTTGCCAAGAAAACCTCAAAATGGGGTCATAAAGGGTTGAACAAAACTGAAACAACTGAACAACAACAAATTTCCTAGAAACATTTTCCTTAGCAGCCTACATCTACTTCTATAATTAACCCTTCCAAGAGATAAAGTCATGAACTCATAGATCTATAGCTTGAAGGGACCTAAAATGGCATCTATTCCAATCTCTTCATTTTATAGATAAGGACACTAAAGCATAGAAAAATTAAGTGATGTGAGATTTAAAATTGGATATTAGATCATAAATCTACCCTACTTAACCTTTCCCTTAATTTATCTCCCAGACTAGTAAATGGAAGAAGCTTCTGGTTTTCTAGATAGACCATTTATTGTATGGTAGTCACAAGGTGATGTTGATTAGAAGG
The DNA here is from genome assembly GCF_019393635.1 of Dromiciops gliroides. NCBI lineage: Eukaryota > Metazoa > Chordata > Mammalia > Microbiotheria > Microbiotheriidae > Dromiciops > Dromiciops gliroides. The sequence continues at coordinate 697,105,890 of NC_057861.1, read as the reverse complement.
ATAGGAAAGTAGAAACACAATACAAATCGTCTTAAGTCTAGGCTTAGTCTATATTCTGTATAAAACTCACCAAAAGAGAAGGTCACCTTTGGGGAGAGAGAGACCGTCTGTGCAGCGCAGTCAGGAGACCAGCAGAGCAGGAAAAAAAACCCTTCACTTCCGTTCTCTCCTTGCCTTTTAAGCTCGCACCCCGGAAGTCGAGTGTGTAGCAGGCAGTCTGATGTGCACAGCAGGCAGACTGGCGTGCGTAGCTCATGCCATTGGTCTCCTCCCCAAAAGGGTGGTCCTTAAAAAAAACTGGCGTCTTTCAGTTGTCCTAACAGACTGTTAAAAAACTTTCATATTTTTTACCACAGTGACCTGCCCAATATCACCCAGGTAGTAAAGGATGAAGGTAGGATTTGAACACAGGTCCTCAGATGCCAAATCTAGTATTCTTTCCCATTGTACTGCCCTGCCTCTCAAAGGTTCACATGGAATCATACTAATGAGGGCAGTATCTATACCAATCACATGATCTCCTGAAATTCCTACTTCCAAGTAACATTTTTAGAGCAAGTAAAAGTAAAGAAAGCTCTCTCTATATAGTGGTGGTGTAGCAAGGTGGCTCAGTGGATAGAGCACTGGGCTTAGAATGAAGAAGACTCGTCTTCCTGAATTCAAATCCAGCTTCAGGCACTTACTAGCTGTGGGACCCTGAACAAGTCACTTAACTTTGTTCACCTCAGTTTCCTTATCTATAAAATGAGCTGGAGAAGGAAATGACAAACCACCCCAGCATCTTTGCCAAGAAAACCCCAAAATGGGGTCAAGAAGAATCTGACTTGACTAACAAAAACATACAGTCAGGGGCTAACCCAACTCTTTAACCATAACAATTCACATTTATGTAGCATTATAGATTTTTTTTTAAAAAACTGTCCCATACATATTTACATTTGATCCTCATACCAAACTTTTAAAGTAGATATTACAGTAGTTGTGGTCCTCATTCAACAGGGAAGGAAACTGAATCCAGGGAGGGAGAGTGAGTGACTTATCTGAAGCCACACAGCAAGGAAATAGAGCTGGGATTCAAAATCCAATCTTCTGCCTTTCTTTTCTACCACTTTGGGAGGTGGGGGAGCAGAGATTGGGGTAAGATGGCTATTTTGCAATGCTCCCTGTTTGAGTATTCGCGATATGCTCAGGATGGTGGCCAGGTGTGCTAAGAAATGTTTAACAACTGGCTTTTAAGGAATAGAGGTTGGGGGTGGAATGAACATAAGACACACTTTTAAATTTTGATCTATATTATTATTATGAATTTTTCTTCATCACTTTCTTAAGTCTAGACAGTCAACAAAACAACAACCATTTGCTGATTCCCAGGGTGCAAATGCTCACACTGAAAATTTAACGATCTGCTTTCTCCTGCCAGTCTGAGCTAGCTCCTGCACACTTACCTAGTAGGAAGCCCAGTCCAGTTCAAATGAGCACAAGTTCTCTCTGCTTGTGTGTTATGGATCATGTTCTATCAGAAGTTATTCCTTTAATTCCTGGGGTGTGCAACGATGATATCATTTCATCGAGTAGGGTTTTGTCAAGAAGAGGGATTCATTGAATTCATTGAAATCCATCCACAACACAATCTGATATGTCCTTGAAGAAATTTCCTATATCACAGGGTTGTATGTGTATGCATTTGTGTGTGTGTATGTGTGTATATGTTATAATATCTAGAACAGATAGATAATACAAATACCAGCATTCTCATGAGGCTAATGATTCCATTATTGTTTTTTCATTTTCAGTTGTGCCTAATTCTTTGTGACCCCATTTGGGGTCTTCTTGGCAGACACTGGAGTGATTTGCCATTTCCCTCTCCATTGATTCCATTGGTCAGATGTAAATTTCTGAACAATAACTGTTAGGCTGAGAAGTATGCTTCAATGGCCTATAAGATCGTTGTCTCTTTTAATTGAAAATGAAGCAGGGACAGCAAAAGACCATTTATGACATACTTTTGGAATCATAATATCTTGTTTTCTTCAAAAAGAAAATTTCAGTCTCCCTTTGTAAGAGTCCCAGGAATTGAACTGACTGAAATAAAACTCCTCAATGCATCACAAAGAAGTCATTTTAAGCACAGGGTCTCTCCAGGTTCCAGGGTAGAACATTAATTCAATTATCTGAGGTTCTCCAGAGGTCCTTCCTTTTGTCCCCAAAAGATCTCAGGATCAGTAAAAATAAGTGTATCCAACAAACCTTTAATTTTCAGTCCCAGAGTCAAGACGTGATGGGATAAATCCCACTCTACAATGAGGCCAAAGTACTAAGAGAAAGGTGTTAAGGGGTGGGATAGCAGTGGGTTCTTTTTCACTCCCTTTCAGACTTCAAAGGGTAGGAGTCCAGGTTCTCAAAGTTAAGAATAAGTTACAAACAAGAAGCCAGGGACTGAGCCTACTTCATCAGAAGTCTTACTCAAAATATTCCCCAATCACTGATGAGTTTCCCTTTGGCTAGAGTTCTTAGCAACAAATCCTTCCAGAGGAGGCTACTGAGATAGGCTAAAAACCTCAATACCTCCAAACAACTAAAATTAAACAGCCGGCGGTTTTGTCAACCCTTCCAGTTAGTCAGCCATCCGTGGACACTGGCGCCCAACTACATCTGACTTGGTTTCTACTTCCTACTTTGAATAGAAATGCTTGGATAATCCCCCAACACCAAGTTCTCTCTTTATCTCAGCATAAATATTGATAAAGCTTCTCGGTTAAGTCAGGAGCAGTCAGAGCATTAAAGAGAACCAGGCAGTGGGGAGGAAACACGTGAGAGCAATCTGAAGTAGGTGACAAACTGCAGACATAGCCGTCGGCTCAGACACTTGTTCCAAGCACATAAACACTTGCTGTTTCAAGATCGGAGAGAGGGGTAACAGCTGAAAAGAGGCAGAAGGGGAGAGCCAGCGGGCTCTGCCATTTATCAACTCCTAATTAACCGTTAATTTGCCAGGCCTTGGGTTCAGGCATAGCCCTAATTTATCACAGGCACAATGGCAAGTCAAATACCAGAACCTGGGTCCATGTCTCCTCACATGGGGTTCACCAGGGCTTTTCAAGGACAATGAAATGTACCAGAACGTACACCCCAGGAGGAACTGGGTATGCCAGGAAATACCAGGCCCCAGCCTAAATATTGCTCTCAGTGTCACACCTCGGTCTCCCATGACAGAGCCTTGAAGGTACAAGCAGCAAGATGGTGGAGTGGTTAGAGGGCTGGACCTGGAGTCAGGGCAACTTGAATTCAAATTCTGCCCTAGATACTTAGATACTTACTGGCTTTGTGACCCTGGGCAAATCAGCATCCTCATCTTCAAAAGAAAACTGGTAATAGTATCTACCTGCCAGGATTGTGGTGAAGATAAAATGAGATGGTAGTTTCAAAGCACTTTGCAAGCCTTAAAGTGCTTTATTCATTCTAGGTGTTATTATTAATTATAATTATTGTAGTATCACATTATAATTATATTACATAATATCTTATCATTTCTATATTAATTATAATTAATATATAGTGACAACTATAAATATAGCCATTGTAATATTATAACATATATTGTATATCATATTATATAGTGTGTTGTATCATATTTAATTATTACATAATGAATGACTATATAATTTTGTTATATGATACATATGCAATGTATCACATTCATATTGTTATAGATTTGTTATATGTTTGTGTGTTATATCTTATATTATTATATATTTGTAATATATTATATTATAATTTTACATATATTATGTATCACAGGACATATTTCCTTTCCGAATATAGCACAGAATATTATATATAGCATATAATATCACATCTGATGGAATTATAATTACTATATAAAATAATATCTTGGTATAGTTATAGAATATGTTATAACATAGAATTGCTATAGTGATTATAATATACAGTATAATATATAATATTATTATAATTGTAATATGTTATATAATTACATCACAATTATAATATGTACTGTTTCATATGCACACTATAATCACAATATATTATAGTTATAATACATACTATTATAATTAAATATACAATAATGGACAACATAACATGAAATTGTTTATGCATAGTTACTAGAATTAATATAATTAAAATATGTATATGTCATATGCTAATATTATATTGTTGTTAATAACAATAATCAAAGCCCTGTGGTCAGAGAATGTGGGTTTGAATCCTAGCTGTTACTTCTCACCTCCCAGTTTCCTCATCTGCAAAATAAGGGGCTGGATTTGGTGATTGCCAAGACGGCTGCCAGCTCTAAATCTGACAGCTCCTATTCCTGTGGAAAAAAGAATCTTTCCTCAAAAAAAAGTTAGGTTAGAACTGAGCATACTTCGAAGAGCCCGTTTTGAAGAGAAAAGTAAAGGAGTTATTTGGGAGATAGTTATAGCGCATTACTTTTCTAAAATGTTTTAAGAACGTTACCGAAGTACTCTCTTTGCAAAACCCCCGAGGTAGGATGTACATCCTACAGATGGGGAAACTGAGGCTTGGTAAGGCCAATTGACTCATCATCGTCACATGGCCAGGATGCTTCAGAAATGGCACTCAGACCCATCTTCTAGTTCCAAATCTCAGGTTCTTTCCACCACCCTACACTTTCCTTTCCTGAGGCACCCACAGGATTTCAGTTTACCTATTTTCCTTCTATTTTTCCATGACTTAAAATTCCTTTGGGTAGGTTTTCCTCCCAGCCTGTTCACCTTCCACTTGGAAGCTCCTCTTCGTTCCTCAGCCTTGTTTCTAGTTGTTTCTGGTGATACAGATGCTGTGATCTCTTCAGTGAAAACTGAGTAGATGAGAGAGGTCGCTGAGTTAGAGCAACCTAGCCCTGCCCCTCCCTAACACCCCTGCTTCTAATACCTGGTCAAAGTTTTCAATTCCTTAGTACCTCTTTGATCTCCCTGCATATATTCTCTAGCCCCCAAATTGCTCTTTATCATCTTGCTTTGTCTTCCTACTAAATTGCTATATCCCCCACTTGATATTTTCATTCATTCAACATTTATTAAATGTCTACTGTGCTAGGGGCTTGGAGGATAAATGCAGAAGCCCTGCCCTTATGGAGTTCACAACCTACTAGGGAGGTTGGGGAGAGAACCAGATAATAGCACAGAGAGCTATAATATACAACAATAGAGAAGGACATTAAAGAGAGCAAAATAGGTCTGGGTAAGGGGAAAGACATTACTAATGGCAGATCTAGAAAGACTTTCTGGAGGAAGTAACATGTGAGGTGAATGTTAAAGGATGGGTGAGAATTCTTCAGGAAAGAAGGGTAGGGAGAATATTCCAGGCATAGGAAACACAGAGGCAAGAGGACCAAGGAGCGGTTGTTGGAGTAAAGAGCTGACTAGTTAGTCTGGGGCATAGAAGACATAGAAGAGAGTGATATGAGATAAGATAAGTTTGGTGCCAGATTCTAGAGGGCCTTGAATGCCGGTCCAAGGAGCCTTAACTTTATGCATAATTGTGTAAGGAGCCACAGAAGATTTTCAAGCAGAGGAATATAGTCAAATTTATGTATGAGAGTGCTTGTTGACTGACTGATTACAAAGAAGTTAATGGAGGCATGGTAATACATTGTATGATGGGAAAGGCTGATAGAGCCACTTGACCAAATATGTCTTCCCTCACTGGTCCATCTTGGTGCCTGAAATTCCACCATTAAAGAGTCATTCCTTTGCCTAAAGGCCCTTGTTAAAATACAAATAGGCTACCTGGGAGAGATAACACATGAAACCCTTCTTTGACATGATTTAAAATTGGAAGGGACCTTAGAGTTTAGCCAGTCCAATTCTATTTTACAGATGAAGAAACCCACCCCCTCACTCTCAGATAACTCTGATTCCTACTGTACTGAAAAGATGAAGGTCACCTAACTCAGGCTCCCACATATTCTCCTCTGCAGAAAATCTTGGTGTTGGAAATCTGGCTCAAGTCTTAAATCCAATTCTTGTTATATATGTAATTCAAGAGCCAAGCCCTGAGCCCAGATATATTTTTTCTTTCTTTTTAAAAACTCTTAGCATGGTGGGGAGGCAGCTAGGTGGCACAGTGGATAAAGCTGGATTCAGGAGGACCTGAGTTCAAATCCAGCCTCAGACACTTGACACTTACTAGTTGTGTGACCCTAGGCAAGTCATTTAACCCTCATTGCCCTGTTCAAAAAAAAAATCTTAGCATGTCTTTTATTGTGCTATGGATGTTTTATGTTTGCATACTTACATTATTTTACGTTTTTAAAAAAGTTTAAATTTTACTTACATTTTGAGTTCTGAGCTGTCTCCCTCCATCCATCCCAACCCTGAACTAGAAAAGGCCAACATCTGACACAGAAATATATGTGGAACCATACAATACATGTTTCCATATATCAGTTCTTTCTCTGGAGGTAAATAGCATCTTCTTTCATAAGTCTTTTATAGTTGATTTGAATATTAATATTACTCAGAATTACTCATTCCTGATACTGCATACAGTGTTCTCTTGGTTCTGCTCATTTCACTCGATTATTTCATGTAAGTCTTCCCATGCTTTTCTAAAATCAACCTTCTTGGGGCAGCTAGGTGGTGCAGTGGATAGAGCACCGGCCCTGGATTCAGGAGGACCTGAGTTCAAATCCAGCCTCAGACACTTGACACTTACTAGTTGTGTGACCCTAGGCAAGTCACGTAACCCCAAATGCCTCACAAAAAAAAAACACAATAAAATCAACCTTCTTGTCAACACAATATTATTCCATCACAGACGTGAATGAGTGTTCAAGGAGGACTAGTACCTCTGGTATGAGGCCTTGCTGAACCCTATTCTGGGCTCCTCATTCCCTTTGGTGTCTACCTTTCATCCATCTCTCACCTTGGACTCCAGGAAGCTGTAGCATGCACAGTAGCCACACCCCCAGTAAACTGCCTCAGCAGACAGGCTAAATCATGTTGAGGGTAATGAACCTCAAAACCATCAGTGAGTTAGGGGAGTGTCTACCCCAAGCATGTGAAGACTTCCCCCAGTGGAAAGAATGGATGAGAACAATTTGTTCCAACAACATGAAAGCTGGCTAAAACAGGCACTGTGGAACTCTTTGAGCTTGGTCAGACATGAAAGACACCAAGATCACCCACTGCATCCTGGGCCATCACCAGTTGTCTTGACTTTTATCCTGCCACTGGACTTCCATGACTCTGGGAGAGAGCATGGAGGCTGATGACTTTGTGTGACTCTGACTTACTTAAATCCAATTCACGCACAAGTCAAGACATCACCCAAAATGTCATTGGTCCTTTTCAAAAACAAAGTTCAAACAACAATTCCATCACAATCATATACCACGACTTATTTAGCCATTCCCCAATTGATGGGCACCACCTCAATTTCCAATTCTTTGCCACCACAAAGAGATTTGCTCTAGTTTCTAGCAGATTTCTAACACCAAGACCTTTCTGAAGAGGATGTGGGAGCAAGTGTTAGGTGGTGGCCTTCATCTTCTCAGTAAAATAGGAATCAAAGTCTGGAACTGTGATTCGTTACTACAGCATACTCCCTCCACCAATTAAGGCACCTTGAATGCAATTTTGAGCCTTAGAGATTTGCCTAAAGTACTGAAAAAGTCAAGACTTGACCAGGTTGGGGCAGCTAGGTGGTACAATGGATAAAGCACTGGCCCTGGATTCAGGAGGACCTGAGTTCAAATCTGGCCTCAGACACTTGATACTTACTAGCTATGTGACCCTAGGCAAATCACTTAACCCTCATTGCCCCGCAAAAAAAAAAAAAAAAGACTTGACTAGGTCACAGAGCCAAATTGTGTCCAAGGTAGGACTTGTAGGACTTGAACCCAGGTCTTTCAGACTCTAAAGCTGGCTCCGTATGCCAAGCTGTCTCTCTTCCTGTCTCTAACATGGAAATGATAATATTTATAGTATCTACCTCACTACCTTGTTGTCCATAAAGCACTAGTATGTAAATGGTGGTTGTTGTTGAGGGACTTTCTCTCCTCCATGCCTCTAAATTTCTTGATCTTCATCCTCCCTTCTATTTTCCCTTTTGTTTTAGCCTAAGAGGTGTCCCTTCGCCTTTCCAAAGCTAAATCCTCTACCTGAGTATTCCTGGCCCCACCCATTCACTCCTAGTCTGAGCCACTGTTCCATCAAACATCTTCTCTCTCCATTATCTACAATTTCTTCCTCCTCTAAGGGGTTCCTTCCAAAGTATAATAAATAATAATGAGAATTTACCATGATCTAGATATGTAACCTTCTTTTTTGAGGTTTTTCCTTTTAGCTCTGATTCTTCTCTTATAACATGACTAATGCAGAAATGTTTAATGTTATTACAAATATGTAACCTATATCAGATTACCTGCTGTCTAGGGGAGGGGAGAGGAGAGGAGGGAGAGAGAAAAATTTGAAATTGGAAATCTTATCTAAACAAATTTTGAAAACTAAAAACAATTAATTAACTAATTAATTGAAAATTTAAATTAAAAAATCAATTAAGTATTTATTAGGCACTTGCAAGTGCCAGACCTTGTGCTAGGCATTGAGAATAAAAAGCACTTCCTGCCTTCAGGAAGCTTATTTTTTAATGGGGAAAACAATATATCCATATGTATAAAATAAACTTTTCTTCAACCCTGCTACACCTTAAGCTACCTTATTATTTCTTGCACTGAGAATAAAAAGACAAAAATTAAATAGTTCCTGCCCTCGAGAAGCTTACATTCTATGGGAAGTATATAAAAATGTTTCCTTTGACCCTGCTACTTCCTTAAGCTACCTCGTCACCTATTCTACGTATTATTTCTACATCCTCTAAATTGTGTTCCCTGCCTAAAATCTCTTCCACTCCAGTCAACCCTCCATGCTGTTGCCAGAGATTTTCCTTAAGGGCAGATCCAATCACCACTACCCTACTCAACAAACTCCAGTAGCTTACTATTGCATCTAGAATCAGATATAAATTCCTGTTTAGTGCTTAAAGCCTTTCACAATCTCAACCTAAATGATCATGTATCAATCCAGTCAAACTCTCTGTTCCTCACATACAAAACTCCAGGTTCCATCTTCGTGCTTTTTCAATGACCATGCCCCATACCTAGGAAGCACATTCCATCATCTTCTCTTCGAAGATAGGAGCCCTCCTCTTCATTTGATCACCACCTTCTACACAAAAGCCTTTTCTCATTTCCCCCCACCTGTTAATGCTCCCCTATCTCAAATTACTTCCTATTTCATTGAATTTGCATTCTTTATATTTTATTCTCTATATACTTTTGTTTTTTGGTGAGGCAACTGGGGTTAAGTGACTTGCCCAGGGTCACACAGCTAGTGTCAAATGTCTGAGGTCGGATTTGAACTCAGGTCCTCCTGAATCCAGGGCCAGTGCTCTATCCACTGTGCCACCTAGCTGCCCCAATTCTCTCTATATTTTTATGTGTCTCTATTGTCTCTCCCATTAGAATGTAGATTCTTTGTAAGTAAGGATTATTTCATTTATTGTGTTTGTTATCCCCAGCCTCTGACATCATTTATGGGACCTAGTAGGCACTTAATAAATGCTTATTGTTTGATCTAATAGTTCTTTTTTTCCTTTGCAACTTTCTTGAGAGAGTTGTCTATACTCCTTACCTCCATTTTCTTTTTCTTTTCATTAACTTGTCTCTCTAATCCCTTTTAGCTCCCACCACTTTACTGTCCTGGTTGCCCTCTTTTGGAAATAAGCCAGCTTTCCGGTGCTCCTCCTAAAAATGTGTTTCCCAGAACCGAACACGGTCCTCCAGATGTGGTCTGTGGTTGTTTTTTATTTGATTCTTCCTCCTACTGTCTCCCTCACAGCATGGCCTCTCACAGGGCTCAGCCCACAAGGAGATGCTCAGTAAAGATTCACTGAATGAATAAGTCTTTCACATTGGGGGTAACCAAGTATACCTGAGATATTCATGGAGACAGAACCATCTGTGGGGTTCTTCCCCTCTTGATCCTTCAGTAAAAGACCATTATTTCTCTCTCTGTCTCTGTCTTTCTGTGTGTGTGTGTCTGTCTCTGTCTGTCTCTCTCCCTGTGTGTGTGTGTGTGTGTGTGTGTGTGTGTGTGTGTGTGTGTGTGTGTGTGTGTGTGTAGAATTCCTGCCCACCTCAACCTCACTATGAAAGATTAGAGAGACAGGGAGCCTCTTTCTGGCTGAGTTGAATAACCTTTGTGGGTCTTCATCCCCTGCTAACTTATTCCAAATCACACAGATTTTTCCTCAGAAATATTCTTTGGAAGACACTGGCCATTTCAGATGTTTTGGAAGGAAGGCAAAACATTGAAAAGTCTATTTGTTCTGGGGCCTCAAACCTGGAAATTATATAAAAATAAGTAAACGGATTTCCAAATAGCAGCGCTAATGGTAATTCGGATTCATTTCCAAAGGGACCTACTCAATAATCTTGGCTCGTCAACATTGCCTTCCACTGTCCTGCCTAAGAGCAGCAACATAAAGTACAGAAACAGAAAAAAAAAAAAAAAGGTTCTTTCCAGAAGGCATTACATTTATGCAGGAAGGACTTGTTTCAGGTAATATTTCCCATCTGCTCCATAAACAAAGGGGGTAAAAAGAAAGAGACACAAGCTGGGTATTCTCCTTCCCTGAGAGAACTGGCTACTTTCTAAAGGGATTCAGAAAGGCCAGGTCTGCTTCCCTCAATCATCGAAAGCCTTCCCACAAAGGGGCTTTCTCTCCCCTTGATGACGAGTAAGTCCCAGCTAGCTCTGCAGTGGATCAGGCTCTATCCCTTACCATCAAACTCTACTGGTTTCCAGATTGGGGCCAGAGAAGCGCCCCAAAGCCGTTAGCAGGAGCGAAGCCAGCATCAGGAAGGAGACTGAGGCTCTGATTAGGTCCACTCCATAACCAAACAACTGGTTAAAAAGAGATTTCCATAAATCCATGACTTCATTTGTCTAAAAGGACTTAGCCATTTTCCCCATAGTGAATCAAATGATTGTTGGATTGCATGTTTCTAGTCTGCCAACTGAATAAACTGCTTGTTTCGGAGAATGAGGCTGGTAAAATAAATTATAATGGAATCTCTGCTTCCTACCTAACAAGGTTGTTGCAAGAAATGTGTTTGTATAACTCTATAAAGCACCTTTTCTTTGGTATATGTTTTGTATGTGTTTATTTGTGGGCTTGTTGCTTTCCTCTAAGAGGATGAAAGCTCTGTGAGGACAGGGACTCTTGTTTTTGACTTCTTATCATACTTGACACATAGGAAGCTAGCAATAACTAAATGCCTTCTCATCCATTCATTAGTTCTTTCTATTGCTGATGCCTAGCATAGTGCCTGGCACCTGGGAGATTATTATAAATGCTTGTTGCCTTCTGCCAAGGACTCAGAGATCTCTAAAGGATCCCTGGGAATCTCATTTCTCTCTATCCATCATTCAACTTATAGACTTTCATAACTGGAAGAGACTTTGGGAGGTCACCCAAGTCAATTCATTCCTTATCTAGATATAGCACTGTTGTCAAGAGAAGGTCCCAAATGACTAAGAAGACCCAGTCAGCAATGAAACTTTGGGGGGTCTGGGTCATAGAACTGAGCCAGTCCTAGGAAAAATTATGAAAGAAGCAAAACTTGTCTTTGGCACCTCTATTTTCTGTCCCTCCCCTCCTTATTTACACAGTCATATTTCCCTTGACACTAGGGCATTCCACCGTGATGGCCACCCTGGTCCTGACTTCCTGGTTTTTGACTGGTTTGAACCAGTTCAAACAAGTTTTTTATTTTTGATCAGTTTATACTGGTTCAAACCAAGTGGGACTGGTTCAGTCTATTCAAACAGGTTCTAACCAGTTTTGACTAGTTCAAATTGGTTTTGTCTAACTCAGCCAGATTCTGACTGGTTTGAGCCTGTTTAATCTAGTTCAAAGTGGTGCCCATTTCTGATTTGTTCAATAAATTCTAGCCTGTTTTGACTAGTTATAACTGCTTTTAACAAGTTCAAACAGATTAGGTTCTGCTTTGGCCAATTCAAACTGGTTTTGACTATTTTAAAACAATTTTTGACTGGTTTAAACAGGTTTTGTCTTTCTCATACTCAAACTTTTTCTACCTCCTTCCCTATCAAAATGATCTCATCTCTTCTCAGTTACTTGTCATGGTTAGAAACCAATTTGATTAATGAACGTGATAAAGTGGAAAGAATGCTGGATTGTATATCTGTGTTCCAATCCTGGCTCAGCCTCTAACTCATTCTGTGTCCTTGAGTTTTTCACCTCACTTTCTCTAGACCTCAATTTCCTCATCTGTAAAGGAGGGGCTTCTTATCCTCAGAGTGTTGTTAAATGTATAAAATAAAATACATAAGATTACAATGGAAACCAATTATGTTTCAATATAGTTATAAAAATATTTTTAAATAACAAGTTTACAGATCCCAGGTTAAAAACACTTAGACTAGGTAATCTTTAAAGTTTCTTCTAAAGTAACAACATTCTATATCTAATTCTGTAGCACATGAAGTGTTACTTGCTCCCTAACTTTTAGAGGTATTTTCTTTCTTTTTTGTATTAAATAATAAACATTTTTATTTAAAATTTTGAATTCCTAATTCTATCCCTCTTTCCCTCCCTCCCTTCCCTCCTCCCTGAGACAATAAGCAATCTAATGTAGGTTATACATGTAGAATTATGTAAAACACTATCATATTAGTCATTTTGTACAAGAAAACTCAAATAAAAGAAAAAATAAGAAAAATAAGGTGAAAAATAGCATGCTTCGATCTGTGTTCAATCAATATCACTTCTTTCTTTGGAGAGGGATAGTACGCTTCATTAGTCCTTTGGGATTGTCTTGGATCATTGCATTGCTGACAATAGTTAAGTTCATTTACAGTTCTTCACCAACAATATTGGTGTCACTGTGCACAACATTCTCCTGGTTCTGCTCACTTCAGTATACATCAGTTCATACAAGTCCTTCTGGGACTTCCTGAAATTATCCTGCTTGTCATTTCTTATAGCACAATAATATTCTATCACCATCATATACCAGAGCTCGTTTAGCCATTTCCCAATTGATTCCCAGTTCCTTTGATTTCCAATTCTAAGTCGACACAAAAAGAGCTGCTATAAATATTTTTGTACAAATTGGTATTTTTCTCTTTCGGGGGGGATGTTTTTGGAATATAATACCACCAGCACTGGTATTGCTGAATTGAAGGTTCTGCACAGTTCAATACTCCTTTGGGCATAGTTCCAAATTGCTCTCCAGAATGCTTGGATCCATTCACAACTCCACCGATAGTAGATTAGCGTCCCAGTTTTCCCACATTCCCTTCAACATCCAACATTTTCCTTTCTTGTTATATTAACCATTTTAGAGGTATTTTCACTGTTGTCTAGAACAACTGAAGGTGCTGATTTAAAGCCAATAAAAAACACTATGATGCTCACATCTCAGGCACCAAGTTGTGTGGGCTGGAGATATTTTGGGACAGAGGTTCTTGCCACATTGTCCCTCACATCATACCATGTAAAGTATCATGCCCTGTTTACACATCAATCTAGCATCTTGTTACCAGTAGATACTGGGACAGGGGCAGGAAGGGGAGGTGGGGGGAGAGGGAAGAGAGTGTATTAGATTCATAAATACAAATCTAAAAGAGACCTTAGAAGTCTAATAGTTCAGCCCTCTAGTTTTCCAGATGAGTCCATTTCAGCTCAGAAACTAGTGCAAATCTCTTGTTTTAAGTGACTTGCCCAAGGTCACACAGTAAGTGACAGAGCTGGGATTCAAACTGAGGTCTTCTTGACTACAAATCTAACCCTCTTTCCACTACCCTATGCAGCTTCCCATGTGCTGTGGCAAAGCCCAGTTTCATGGTCCTTCTTTTCTATTTGACAGGGATAATGAACACTCAGTCAACAGCCAGATTTCTGGGACTTCACATTCTCTGAAGCCAGTCTTTATCTTGTCTAATTATAAATCAACCAACCATTCTGGAGAGCAATTTGGAATTATGCCCAAAGGGCAATAAAGCTGTGCCTACCCTTTGACCCAGCAATACCACTTTTGGGTCTTTTTCCCAAAGAAATCATGGAAAGGGGAAAGGGACCCCCATGTACAAAAATATTTATAGCTGCTCTTTACGTGGTGGAGAGGAATTTGAAGTTGAGGGGGTGCCCATCAATTGGGGAATGGCTGGACAAGTTGTGGTATATGAATACAATGGAATACTATTGTGCTGTAAGAAATGATGAGCAGGAGGAGTTCAGAGAAACCTGGAGGGTCTTGTGTGGGCTGATGATGAGTGAGATGAGCAGAACCAGAAGAACATTGTACACGGTATCATCAACATTGAGTGTTGATCTACTGTGATGGACTATATTCTTCTCACCAATGCAATGGCACAGAAGAGTTCCAGGGAACTTGTGATGGAAGAGGATCTCCAAATCCAAGAAAAAAAAAAATAACTGCGGAGTATAGATGCTGAATGAACCATACTATTTCTTATGTTTTTGATGCTGTTGTTTTTTTCTATTTTGAAGTTTTTCATCATTGCTCTGATTTTTTCTCTTATAACATGACTAATGCAGAAATATGTTTAATGTTATTATGTGTATATATATATATATATATATATAAAACCTATATCAGATGACCTGCTGTCTAGGGGAGGGGAGAGGGAGGGGAGGGAGGGAGAAAAATCTGAAATTGTAAAGCTTGTATAAACAAAAGTTGAGAACTATCTTTACATGTAATGGAAAAAATAAAATACTTTATTAATTTTAAAAAATTATAAATCAATTTAATGAATCTGTCCCCAGCAGAATGTTGCACTTATCTTCTAGTGCCTTGCTGCTATGTGTGGGTTTTCTCTCTAACGGGAGATACAGAACTCAGGAGGTAAAGTTTTCCACTTTCTATAAGCCCCCAAAACTCCAAACGTGGTCAGCTCTGAGGAGACAACCAAGGCTGTCCAGAACCAAGCCTCCCAATCTAGAATCCCACCCTGGTTCTTGAAGGAGGGCCACTGGTACAGCAATTCCTTGAAATGGCAGAGGAAACTTGATGTTTCTCTTCAAGTAAGGGAGGCAGCATGGTGCAATAGGCATAGCCTTGAATTTGTAAGCAGAAGACCTGATTTGCATCTGGACTCTGCTGTTTATGATCAATGTGATGGTGGGAAAATTCCTTCATCTTTCTGGATGTCTGGTTTCTCCATCTTCAAATGAGGGTTTGAGACTAGAGGATCTTACAAGGTTGATGAAATGATTTGAATACATCATCCCTACCCATTCTAAATTCTATGATCGTAGGTATTCATGACTAGAAGAAAAAGATCATAGCTAGCCAGGCTGCAAGCTGAAGGGAGGAGAAGGTTACAATGTCAGAAGGGAAATTTTCAGGGGAGTTGGCCCAAGAGTTATGGACTAAGGAAAAATTTGAGCATGAGGAACTATCAAGAGAAACATGGTTATATAGTATATCATGGGCTAGACTCAGAGTCAGGAAGACCTGTATTCAAACCCAGACATTCATTACCTGGGTGACTCCAGGAGAATCACTTAACCTCTCAAAACCTCAGTTTCCCCATTTTCAAATTGAGGGAGGGGGAATACCTGTAGTATCTATAACACTAATATCTCGCAGGGTTGTTGTGAGGGGAATGTGAAATATGTATGTAGAGCATCAATCCTGGAATCAGGAGGACCTGAGTTTGAATTTACTTCAAACCTGGCTTCAGACACTTACTAGCTGTGTGACTCTGGGCAAGTCACTTAACCCCAACTCCCTCAAAAAAGGAAGGAAGGAAGAAGGGAGAAAGGGAGGGAGGGAGGGAGGAAGGAAGGAAGAAAGGAAGGAAGGAAGGAAGGAAGGAAGGAAGGAAGGAAGGAAGGAAGGAAGGAAGGAAGGAAGGAAGGAAGGAAGGATGAAAGATGGAAAGAAAAAAGAGAGAAAGAAAGAAAGAAATGGAAAAATGTATGGCTTTTTAAAAAGTATCTAAAGCACATTGAAAACTTCAAAGCATGAAATACATGTCAGTTGTTGTTATTATTCTTAAGAGAGACCTAAATCTGTGAGAAGCTTTGTTCTATATTACCTATGAAGAATCTGAAGGCAAAGCTAAGTGTTCCTAAGAATTCATTTGAGGTTAAAGTACCTGCAGAGTTCAGACAACTGGTCAACTCACCTATCAAAGATGCAGAAGGAATTATTCACTAGCCTGGCCCAGTGTCATGGGAGAGGGACTTTACAGCTTCTCACAGACCCTCCTGAGGAAGAAAGAGAGATTTGCTGTAAGACAGGAAAGGCCTCATGTCTTTCCTGAGGTGCCACCAGTGCCCACTTGGCACTCTCAAATGCAATAAGTGTGATGCTAATAATAGCCAATGTTTGTGTAGCTCACTATGGTTACAAAGTGCTTACACTTGCATTATCTCATTTGATTCTCACAACAAGCCCTTGAGGTGTACATGGTGCCAGCATCATCCCAATTTGACAGGTAATAATAACAGCTAACATTTGTCTAAGACTTTATGGTCTGCCAGGCCCTTCAAGTAGATTATATTATTTGATCTTCACAGCTACCATGGAAGGTAAGGGCTATTGTTATAACTGTTTTATAGATGGGGAAACTGAGGCTAGGAGAGTTAAGTGATATGCCCAGATTCACACAACTCATCAATTCATCAAGCAGGATTTGAACTCAGGCCTTCCTGACTCCACTGTCCTTTACTGTAAATGAAAGGAGACCAGAGGCTTCTCATTCCTAATTCAACTATCAGGAGAATAATTGAAGAGCCTGTACTCTCTCTTTAATTATTAGAGATAGTAGATAGAGTGAGGGACTTGGATTTAGGGGCCTGCTCTTGATACCTATAGTCACAAAGGAGAAAATACAATAGCCTTCATCTACAGCTAGCTGAAGTTAACCACAAAGTCAACCGATGAGCTGTGGTTAAATAGTGGTCTTTGAATCTCAGCCATGCAAATGAAGCCATGATTTAAAACCACACAACACCTTTGCCCTTAAGATGAATCTTCTGAGCTGTGATGGAATATATCCTCCCTTTCTGCACCCCCTTTTCCCAAGTCCAGCACTGATTTTCATATGGTTGATGTCATCAGTTGGTTAGCACCTTCCACACAGATGTTTTCCTTCCTTTTATTGCAAACAGTAAAGAGAAAACAAAAGGAAAAAAACTCTCTAGAATGTTTATAGTTACAAAACTTCAGGTTTCGAAAGTGAGTGACCATTCCTCTTTGCCCAGCCTCCATGGATTGCATGTGGTGTCAGCCACATTATAATAAATTGCATCAAAACCTTTGTATTTTCACCTTTATAGGATCAGAAGATTTTGAACAAGAAAGAATTGTAGAAATCATGGACTCTCTGCATCTCAGAGTTGGCAGGGCCCTCAGAGGCCATGGAGTCCAACCTACATCTAAACAAGAGTTCTCTCTACAGTAGATTTGATCAATGGTAATCTAACCTTTGCTTGAAGACCTCCAAGTGAACAGGACCCATGGCCACAGGAGGCATGGTATGAGTTGTTAGGTGGTTTTTTCCTTAACCCTGGACTCTGTTTGCCTCTTTGTAACTTCCACCTCACAATTTCTGGTTTTACCTTTGGGGCCAAAGAGAATAAACCCAATCCCTCATCCACATGACAAGCCTTCAGATATTTGAAAACAACTAACATTCCTTACCCTTCCTCCCCAGTCCATCTCCTTTCTGCCAGGTCAAACATTCCTAAATCTTGCAACTAACTCTCACATAGCAGTCATCCATCTCTTCTGATTGCCCTCTACTGGTGAAAGTCCAGCTTACTAACATCCTTAAAACATGGCACCCAGAACCAAACACAGTAGAGTAGATATGTTCTAACCAGGGTATAGCGCCATTACTTATTCTTATGCCTTTGTGTGCATGTGACCATCTCTCTCTATGTCTATTTCTTTATGCTTGTCTCTGATTCTCTGTCTCTCCTCTGTCTCTGCTCTGGAGGAGAGAGTAAGGCTGATGACTTTGCACACAGCACTGCTTCACTTAAATCCAATTCACTTGAAAGTCAAGACATCCCCCTAATGATGTCACTGGTCCTCTTTGAGAATGAAGGATGAACAATAAGTCTATTTAGCTGTCTCTCTATGACTTGGTCTCCTTATTTCATCAAAGATGGAAACATGGAAATTTTGCTCTACTCCATTTCTCACTTGGGCCAGTTCACCTTAATCAACCTGGTGGACCCCGACTTCTGAGGGCTCATTGTAATGAAGGTAAACTTCATATGGACACTGTACCTGTTGAAGCTCAGAATTCCCAAGCTCAAGAGAGCCACCAATCCAAGCCTCTCCAATGTTAATGATTATAGACATGCACCACCACACCCAGCTATGTCTCTCTTAACATTGCCTAAAATTGAGGGCAGCTTAGGTGGCTAAGTGAATGAAGCACCAGCCCTAGATTCAGGAGCAACTGAGTTCAAATCCGGACTCAGACACTTGACACTTACTAGCTGTGTGACCCTGGACAAGTCACTTAACCCTCGTTGCCCCACACACAAGCAAAAAAAAATTTTTTTTTAATTGCCTAAAATTGCATTAGCTTTCCTGGCTTAGTGAACCATTGACTCATCTTGAGTTCGCCTTCCTCTACAGCCCCCATATCTCTTCAGATGAACTGTCATCTTACCATACCTCCCATGTCTTGTCCTTGTGAATTCATTCTTTTGAAGACTTCAAATGTATTCCTATTAAATTGTATATGATTAACTTTCACCCATTTTTATCTCTTGTGAAGATATTCTTGAATCTTAACTCTGACATCCCATGAGTCAGATGTCTCTCTAAGCTTTGTGTGATGAGCAGGCTATGTATGCCTTTATGTAAGTGACTGGTAAAAATCCCTGCAACATTCCAGAGGCAGATAGGTGGTAAAGTCAAGAGAAGTCTGAAATTATGAAAACCTCAATTTAAATACAATCTTAGATACTGAGTAACTTTGTGACTCTGGGTAAGTCACTTAACCTATTTGCCTCAGTTTCCTCATCTATAAAATGAGCATAATGATAGTAACTACCTCCTAGAGTGGTTGTATGAATCAAATAAGATAATGTTAGTGCTTTGCAAACTTTAAAGTGCTATATAACCACTAGCTACTACCATCATCACCACCACCACCATCATCATCAGTGGTGGTCCAGGGTTGAGTAGCAGCTTGCTAAAGGAAGGATGTAGATGGAGGAGAGACTAGCTGGTACCAGAAAGCACCCTCTACCATTCCTGTGACATAGGTATCAGAACTTCTTTAATACTCTGACCAATGGACACAGAGAATGTCAGAGCTGGAAAGGATCCATGAGACCACAGCAGATCTAGAATCTCTGAAGCCCCCAGGCATCTAGATTTTGGAAACCTTTACATATAATTTATAAATTTCTCTTTTTAAAAATTCCAGGGGGCAGCTTGGTGGTGCAGTGGATAAAGCACTGGCCCTGGATTCATGAGTACCTGAGTTCAAATCCAGCCTCAGACACTTGACACTTACTAGCTGTGTGACCCTGGGCAAGTCACTTAACCCCCTTTGCCCCGCAAAAAAAAATTCCAAAAATTCTAAAAATACTTTGAAACTTTTAGAATATGATTTTATGAGTATAGGTAGCTCTTACTACAGATACTGAGAACAACCCTGGTATAATTTAATGGAGGGTCTCTGAGAGCTGCTGTGGGTAGAAAATCTCTAGGGCTGAGGTCAACCTGGTGAGAATCTTCTCCATATGTGGTTAGGTTGGCCTTGAGTGGACTAACAAAGCCCGTTCCTGGGCCTGTCCTCAAAACCTTTCCAAGTTGTTTGGACTTGATTGTGGTTCCCATCCCCTATGAACCTAAATTGTGACTGGGATCTCCCTTCTTCTCCCCTCCCCCTTCCCAGACTATTCCCCACTCTAGGGAGGGAGGAACCTCGGCTTTTGGGTTCCACTGATGGGAGGGAAGGTGCTCTTGGGCTTGTATGGACATGTTTAGTGTGTCTATTGAATGTTCCAGCACTGTTTAGGGATCATAGGATTTAGATCTGGAGTGAATTCAATTTAACATACTTATTAAGCCCCTACCTCACTGGGTGGAGTCCCTTAGGCAGTTGGATGTTGGACATCACATCCCTCTGGCAACTCCTGCAGCCTCATTGGTGCCAAACTGTATTGGTTCTGCCTCTCCTTTGGATCCACCAATGTCGCGGAGAGGGAAAACCTGCTTCATGGGCAACAGGTTGTTTTCCATAATGATCCACCTAGGCCAGCGCCCTGGAGAGAACACTCCAGCTACTCCTCATGGGGTAGATAAAACACAAGATGCAGCAGTTACTGGTTATAAGTCACTTAGGAGCTGCGGCTCCCATATCGGACTGCACAGCCACACTCTGGCCTGTGGCTCTTCAAGGTGCTGATCCATGGTTGCCTGTGACTGGTGGAGGCCTACTACCCAACTGGGTACTCTGCTGAGAATATGTTTTAAAAAATCAAACAGTCCCTGCCCATAAGGAGCTTACATTATACTGGGGAAAATAACATGTAAACAGGTAAATACAAATCATATGCAAAACAAATGCAAAGTTATTTTAGGATAAAGGAACAGACCCTAGAAATCTTCCTTGGTTTAAAGAAACTTTAAAGAAGACTTATATGACTGATACAAAGTGAAGTGAGCAGAACCAGGAGAATATCATACTGTAGTAGCAGCGATATTGTAATGATGATCAACTATGAGACTTAGCAACTCTGATCAATACAATTATCCATGACTATTCCAAAGAACTCATGATGAAAAATGTTATTCACTTCCAGAGAGAGAGAGAGAGCTGAGAGACTGATTGCAGGCTGAAGTATTTTTTCCTTTTCTTTATTTTCCTTGCCCCACCCTTTTTTTGCAACATGATTAATGTAGAAATATGTTTTGTATGGCTTCATATATGTAATGTATATCATGTTGCATACCTTCTTGATGGATGGGGAAGGGGTGGAGGGAGGGAGAAAAAATTAAAATAAAAAATTTCAACAACAACAACAAAAGAAGCTGGGGCTCAGAGAGGATAAACTCATCCAGTTCAAACCTCTCATTTTGCAAATGAGCAAACTGAGGCCAAGAGAAGTGGAAGTGACTTGTCCAAGGTTCCAGAGTTAAAAACGTGGCACTAGAACTAGATGGTTGTATATATGTAACAGGGGTGAGATCAGTTGGTAGGATCCATAGGATTAAGAGCCTGGATCTCTTTACTGGCATGGTACTAGATTTGGCATCAGAGGGTTTGGGTTCCCAATCCCACCTCCATCACTTGCTACCTTTAGACTTTGGGTAAATCACCAAACATTTCTAAACCTCTGTTTCTTTATCAGTAAACTGAAGAGTGGAACCAGATAGCTACTAAAATCCTTTCCATCTTTAAATCTAGGATCCTATCTATGATACCCAGTCCAGGAATTTGGGGTATGACATTATCTCTCCCTCTGCCCTGGGGGAAATACTTTATTAAGTTCAGGCTGAGTTGGGGGGGAGGGCTGGACAAAAGCAGGCTCTCCTCCCACCACTGAGGCCACCACCACTACCACCACCCTCTGATGCCTGGCTTCTGTTTGATGAAATTTTCAAATTCTACTTTTTTGTACCCACTGAAAGTGAATTCTTTGAAACACTGGGGGGAGGGGGAAGAGGTGGGGAGGGGGCTAAGTTTTTTAAACAGAGCAAAATTAAATGTAAATAACACTTTGCAATTATGAGTGTTTAAATTCCAAATTTTTCAGGCTAATCACTTTCAGAAACAAACAAGAGATTGAATTTATATCGCCTGCAGTTGTTATTGGAAAGGTATGCCCTGAGATTGCTAAATGAAGGCAGCCCTGGTGCAATTACGGTCACTCAAGCATGCTTTCAACGTATCGTGCCAAATTAGGTAGATTTGTGCAATCTGACTTCCTGCACCAACTCCCCAGGGCCCGTTTGAGAAAGCACAGACTGTTTACAAACACGCTCGGGTTTCATGAGTAACTGGGGGCAGCGGCAGCTCAGCGCCCAGCACACACACACACACCTGTCAAACAGTGAGAGAAGGGGCCTTTCCTACCACATGCTCCGCAGAAAGGGCCCCCTCTTTCCCCATTTTCTTAGCCTCTTTTTGGCAATTTGAAAAGGGAAAGGCCACCAAAGTTTTAATTGCCCTCGGTCAAGCCAGAGCAGGTAAATGCTCCAATCTGCCCAGCTATAGCCAGCTACTGAGAGCTCGGGGGCCCTCACAAGGATTTTTCTGCCTGTAATCAATCTTGAGATTGGTTGACTAGAGAAGAGTATGAAACAGAGATGGCCATTGATCAGGTCAAAATCTTAATATATTCCACCTCTTTAAAAAAATCTCTTTATCTGAGGAAATCTAATGTAGTTCTAGGTCTTTCAGTTGGCATTTTAAAAAAAAGATAAATTGGAGTCCCAAGTAAAGGGTGAGAAAATAATAGGAATATGGAGGAGGAGGAGGAGGAAAAGGAAAAGGAAGAGGAAGAGGAGCAGGAAGAGGAGGAGGGAGGAGGAGAAAAGGAAGAGGAGAAGGAGGGAGGAGGAGGAAGGGGAGGAGGAAGAAGGGGAGGAAGAGGAGCAGGAAGAGGAGGAGGAGGAAGTGGAAGGAAGAGGAGGGAAGAAGAGGAGCAGGAAGAGGAGGAGAGAGGAGGAGGTGGAAGAGAAAGAGGAGGAAGGAGGAGGAGGGAGGAGGAACTCAAGCAGAAAAAGAAGGTCATATTTACATAGTGCTGTGAGCCCTGAACTGGGTTTTCTTAAAGTAGTCATTTAAATATCCTGGTAACCAAAGTGTTAAATTTGGCTTTATACCAAGTAAAGGAGGCAATTCCCCAACTACTAGTGCCTTCTTCCCACTCATCTTGTATTTAACTACCTTGTGTTAATTTTGGATGTATTCTCCATATACTTATATGTAGGTATTGTCTTCCCCAATGTAGGGTCCTCAGGAGCAGGAATTGTATCTTTTCTTTTCTTTTTTTGGTCTTTATATCCCCAGCACCTAGTAGGAAATAAAGATAGGGATGGGATCTCTGGTTTTCTTGGCATAGGGAACTCCTAGGAGAGATAACTGGCTGTTCCAGTGCAGGTTGGAACTTTCTCTGCAATTTATAGCCTTAGAGAGTTTCCTAGAGAGTTGAGTGTGTGACATGGCCAAAGGTCAAAGACCCTAAATGTATTGGAGGTGGGAATTGACCCCAGTTCTCCCTGGCTTTCAGCCCAGCTCTTTATGCACTATGCAACACTGCCTTTCATATTAATTAACACTTTTATTGGTTTGTTGATTTGTAGTGGAGTAGAAACAGCATTGGGTTCCAACTCAAAAAACCTGGGTCATATTATTAGTTTCTATGCTTGCTAACCTGGTAACTGTGAGCTCTTAACTTTTGTGAACCTTAGTTTGCTCATCTGTAAAATTAGGGTTATAATACTTGGACCAACTAGCTCACAGATAGTTTTAAGGAAAATGCTTTGTAAACTTCAAGATGACATAAATGGAGGTGATAATTGGAGCTATACTTAGCATATCATCCTCTTGGAATAATAATTCATATGTTCAGGTTTATGAAACATCTTCCTCAGAACAATTCTATTGGATTGACAGCCTCAATATGGGGAGTTTCCCACAAAATGCTGGAATCAGAGAGAGTGCCTGTTTTAAGATATGGGTATGCAGCAGAGGACAGTCTGGAGCAAGTATTGTTCAAAAAAGACACTAGGAATACCAGTAGAAGGAAGAAAAGGAACACAAGGAAGAAGAAAGATGGCATGGCTTCTAGGGATATTTGGGGACTTTGAGATATCCCTTCCCCTCCTTCCAAGTGGATATTGGGTATTGCTGGAATACCTGATACACCTCTGAGAGGTTTCATCTCTCCTACTGATGTCTGGCTTTGGCCTCAATGTAGTCCATGCTCTCCTGTCACCATAGATCTCACTCCTCCCACAAAGAGAGAAATCTGCTAATTTCTGATCTCCCATTGATCTGCAATTAAGAGCCTAGTTCAATAGTCCAGGCCAGAAAAATGAGAGCCTGAACTAGGGTGGAGGTCTCCATGAGTGGACAGATGGGGATGGATGCAAGAGATGGGATGGTAGTAGAAATTATAAAATCTGGCAATTAATCAAATAGAGTGAGAATAGAGTTGAAGATGACAGTGAGGGACACAGGCATATAATAGGTACTTAATAAGTGCATGTTCTTCTTCTCCTCCCATTACCTGCATAAAAATAGAAACAGAGAACTCAATTTTTACCTAATTGAGTAGTTAACTTTTTCTTTAACCATCTAGATAAAATTTTCTTCTCATGCCAATTTTCCCCATCCTTAAAGAAAAAACCTTTCATTTGATCTCATCCTCCCCTCAAATTATTATATCTGCTGTTCTCTGCTGAACCCACCCCCCAATAAAAATAAATGTCTATGTTTATTGCCTCTACTTCCTTACCACAATTCACTTTTTTGCCTTTTAACAGTCAACCTTCAGGGCAGCTAGGTGGAACAGTGGATAAAGCATCAGTCCTGGATTCAGGAGGAACTGAGTTCAAATCTGAACTCAGACACTTGACACTTTCTAGCTGTGTGACCCTGGGCAAGTCACTTAACCTTCATTGCCCCACCAAAAAAACCAGTCAACCTGCCCCCCCACACACCATTTGACTGAAACTGCTCTCTCCAAGGTTACCAACAAATTTCAAATTTCAAAACTCAATGGCCTTTTTCTTAGTTCTTA
This sequence comes from Dromiciops gliroides, assembly GCF_019393635.1. Lineage (NCBI taxonomy): Eukaryota > Metazoa > Chordata > Mammalia > Microbiotheria > Microbiotheriidae > Dromiciops > Dromiciops gliroides. The sequence continues at coordinate 697,081,053 of NC_057861.1, read as the reverse complement.
TCCTTCCTGACCCCACCCCTGTTTGACACTTTCCTTGATGTCTCCAACATGAATTTTCATGCATGAATTTTCTGAGTTCTCTTCCTACCTGTCTGACTCTTCCTTCTTACCATCTGGACGATAGATCATCCAAAGCTTTGTCCTAGGCTTCACTTCTCTTCTCCTCTCCTCTCCTCTTCTCTTCTCTTCTCTTCTCTTCTCTTCTCTTCTCTTCTCTTCTCTTCTCTTCTCTTCTCTTCTCTTCTCTTCTCGTCTCGTCTCGTCTCATCTCTTCCTTTCCCTTCCCTTCCCTTCTCTTGTTCTTGCTATCTCTCTTGCCCTCTTCGTGATTTCAATTATCATCTCCATGCATATAATTCCCAGATCTATATATCTGGAGTTCCCTTGAACTCCAGACCCACATCAACAACTGCCTATTGGAACTAAATATCCTCTAGGCACCTCAGACTCAACATATTCAAACACAAAATCCACTATCTTTTCTGCAAAAGCCATTACTCTTCCTAACTTCTCTTTCTGTCAAGGACACCACCATCCTTCTAATCACCCAGACTTTCAATCTCAAAGTCATCTTTGATTCATCACTCTCCTTTCCTCCACAAACACAGTTACCATGTCTTATCCTTTCTCCCTCCACAATATCTCCCATCTGACCCCTTTTCTCCATCCACCCAACCACCACTCTAGTGCAGATCCTTATTATCTCTCACCTAGACTATTGAAATGCCTTCCTAATCAGCCTCCCTCCATCCAGTCTCTTCCCCCTTCTGATCCACCCTCCACACAGGTAAAATCATATTCCTTGAGCACATATTCCTTGACCATGCTACCCTTCTGCTCAAGAAGCTTCCATGGCTCCCTTTAACATCTATGATAAAACACAAACTTGCCTATTGGATATTTAAAGCCCCTCCCAATCAAGCTCCAACCACCTTTCCAGAGAGATTTCACATTATTCCCCCACTTCACAGTCTACACTCCAGTCAAGTTGTCCATTTTGCTGTTTCCTGTACTTCTCCCACCTTTGCACAGGCTACCTTTCATGCCTGAAATGGTCTCCCTCTTCACCTAGCCTCTAGGAATCCTTAGCTCCATTTAGGACAGAGCAGGGATTATTTCTTGAGTTTGGGTTTTTCTGGTTTTTAACTTTGTTTCTCCAGTACTTAGCATGATGCCCTGCATGTGGTAAGTGTTTAATAAGTAAGTGTTGAGCTCCATTGAATTGGCTTATTCACATTTGTATAGATAGCAAGTAAGAAAGCAGGGCATCAAACCTAGTTTTTCTACTTCCAAATCCAGGACTCGTTATCTACACAATATATACAATGTATTCTCTCTCTCTCTCTCTCTCTCTCTCTCTCTCTCTCTCTCTCTCTCTCTCTCTCTCTCTCTCTCTCTTTCTCTCCCTCCCTCCCTCCCTCCATTCTCTCTCTCTCTCTTTCCCCCTTCCTCCCTCCACTGACTTAAAAAATGGTCTGGGCTTTTTCACTTAATAAAATTTGAACAAAAGAACTGTTGTACAAGACAACCATTTTGCAAAACTGAGAGAAAAAATATATTGAAAGCATTAAGAGAGGACTATGAAGCTGAAAGATGACAGAATCTTGAATGAGAAGACCTGGATTCCAGTAATGGCACTGCCACCAAACAGCTATGTGACTACAGGCAAGTCGTTTAAGTTCTCTGGCCCTTGGTTTCCTTTTCTGTAAAAGGGAGAAAATTTATTCACAATACTTCCTATGATGCTTGTGAGGAAAATGAAGTGTAAGAGCTATTAAAATGCTTTCTGGGCATGGTTGTATTCCAAATGAGCAGGGAGGCAGATGGATTTCTGAGTTTGGGAGTGCTAAGCTACAGTCAGCTAAGCTGATTGGGTAAGCCACACTCAGTTTGATATCAATATGGTGAGCCTGGAGAGAAAAAAGCCAATAGGATAGCTAAGGGGTCTCAGGAAAGAAATGGAGCAAGTCAAAACTCCCATTCCAATCAGTCATGGAATTGGGTCTGAGTGGCCCCCTACACTTCCAGCTTGGGAGAGATAAAGAGATCCAGTATTTTTAAATGCTTTTTTTTTTTTTTTTAGGCAATGGGGGTTAAGTGACTTGCCCATGGTCACACAGCTAGTAAGTGTCAAGTGTCTGAGGCCGGATTTGAACTCAGGTACTCCTGAATCCAGGGCCGGTGCTTTAACCACTGCGCCATCTAGCTGCTCCCTTTTAAATGCTTTTTAAAAATATTTAACAAGTCCATTTTCTAGATGGAAATCCAGTTGAAAATGTCATTTTTGCCAATCTCTGATGTGGTCATTTGACCAGAAAGCATGGTTTGATATTTCTCAGGAATCAGGACACGAATAACTTCTCTGCATCTATCAAATAGTCTAGTGCAGTGGTCTCTAAATTTTTTGATCATGGAATCCCGTTAGCAAAAAAATAAAAATTTTAAATTTTAATTTTAAAAAATTTCTTTCATTTATTTATAAATTATATCAGTGTACTACAGTGAGATGCATTCTGTCTACCCAAAAGAAAAATAGGTGGAGGAGAGAACATATACTTACTGGTTGCTGCCCTGAAGTTCATAACTCACCCTCCAAGGGGTTCCTGCCACAGGAACAAGGCCATCCAGGACACAAGGTTGGGCATGCTGGGGGTGAATATGAAGAATTTCCCAGTGGTATATACATACATGCTGCTTGCTTTGTTAGTGGTTAGGTTATAACTGCCCTAGAGGGTCAGTGACCAGGAAAGAAATAAGGAGGAATTGACAGAACTGTGAGAGAGGAAGCAGAGACTATTCGGGAATAATGGGGAAAAAATAGGTATGGATGTACTACCATACTTGACCACAAATATATAGTCTACTGTAGAATATCATTTTCAAATGCCTGCTTCAGAGCAGGTAGGTGGCGCAGTGGATAAAGCACTGGCCCTGGATTCAGGAAGACCTGAGTTCAAATCTGGCCTCAAACATTTGACACTTACTAGCCGTGTGACCCTGGGCAAGTCACTTAACCCCCATTGCCTCACAAAAACAAACAAAAAAACAAACAAAAAAGAATTTCAAATGCCTGATTCTTCCCTTCTCGTACCTCCATCAAGGCTGCTTTAGATGCACATATAGATGATGATCATAAAAACTGTGTAGAGGTGCAAAAATAGATGAGTTGGTAGCTACTGCTATTTTCCTCAGATATGTGTATTTGTAATAATAAGGTCCAATTTTTTTTTACAACTTTGGTATCTTCCCCTCTACCAGAAAGCTTGAGAAGCAGTCCCTCAATTCCCTCGAAATTATGTCACTCATAGGATAAACCTCCTCTATGTATAGTTGGTCTCATCCAGCTGCTCTTCCCATGTTTGTTTTCTAAATTCAATTTCCACCTCATCACATGGCCTATCTGGGAGGTATGGGGAAAAGTATAACTAGTACTTAAAAGGATGACAAGGAAAGCCATGAGCAACAGGGGGAAATGTGTAGAGGGAGCCGGATCTCAGTGAATGCCAGAAGATGGAAGGAGTGAGAGATGAAAGGGAAGCTTTCCAGAGGGCACAGTGGAAGATCCAGACAGATCTAGAGTGGGAAATTGGTTAGGTACAGGTGGAGGAAGTGGTTTGTGTGTAATTTAAGATTCTAAATGTGGATTCTAATCTGTTCCCCCAGTTTTGGGGGAAACTGACTAAAATCACTGATAAAACGAGTTTAGGTTTTTAAGGGTTTATTGAAAAATAGAAAGAAAAAGATTAAGAACAGAATTCCAACAGCCTGGCATTCCTATCTTTCCTCAAATTTCCTGTGAAGTCCTCTGCCGCCACCACCACCATCAAGTCAGGAACCCAAAAAGGGCGAGAGCTCTCCGCGCAGGCTCTCTTTCCTCCTTCCTGTCTCCTCCCAGAAAATAGGAGGCTCCTCAAGTTGATTGGCTGGTAGCCTTGATAGACAGCACCCATGAGCAAACGTCATTTCCTGACGCCAAGGAAAAGCCACATGGCCTTGCCCTCTGAGGCATTTTCCTCATGGTGGAGCTTTCCCACAGCAAGTCTCCAGTAGGTGGCATCATTCCAATCATTTCATTTGGGATTGAGAAAGATGGGAGTATGAGAGCCAGCAGATGGGAATGGAAAATGAAATTTGAACATTGGCAGCAGCAGGTTCAGAATCCATCATGGGAAGCCCATAAAGAGATGGGAGTATACTAGTCATTGAGGAATGAATCCTGGAAGACTATATCAATGGTTAGCAAGAGGACCTCACTAAAGGTTCAACTTCATGGCAGGTTGTGACGTGCTTTGTGGGGCTCCACAAGGCCCATTTCACAGCAGAAAGGAGCAGGGGGAGGTATGAGATCCCACTGAAGAAGCAATGCTGCCTTGCCTTTATTATAGATGAGAGGAGGGAAGGGAAGGGAAACAGTAAGACTGGAGAAATCCCATGAGGCCACAGAAGATGGAAAGCAAGCTATAGGATCTAAATGCAACTTGATTCTTGACATCTTACTTCTAAATGAAGTATTTGACAGCTTCTTTCCTGATTTCTACCTACTACGAGAGACTGAAGAAACAATTCAATGGGATGTGCATTAATCCATGACCTACCATACCTGACTTCCCTTCGCATTCTCATTCTCATTCTCCTAAGTGTTTGCAGAGTGTTCTGCAAGTTCTAGACTTGATCAACATGAGCAGAGACCTTTGCAGTAATAAACTACAAACTGAAAATGTGTTTTCCTGAGAACTAATCAGCAAGCGCATAGATTCTGCTCCCAGATGCTCCTGCACCAGCTGGTTTTGGTCACTGTAATATGTTCTGATTGTCCTAGAGAAGTAAGGAGAAGCATACCATCAGCTCAGAAGAGTTCAAAGCTTTGGATTCAACACAGAGCCTTGAGGCTTCCCATCAGACCCATGGCAACCAGAACATACCAGTTTCACAGGAGCCCCCACAGGCAGCAAGCTGGCTACCTTTTACACACACACATACACATACACTCACACACACACACACACACACACAGTGCCCCTTTGGGCCAGTGCTTTCCCTATATATCTAATCAACTCCTGCAGATCCAAGAACATGGGTTAGGTCAGCTTTGGTCTAGGCTACCATCCATGTGGCAGGAAGGCTGGACTTCCTCAGAAGCCATTAAAACTAATCAGAGTAATGTACAAAACTATGCATCAAAGGTGTTTGCAAATGGATTACACACATCCAATCACTGTGGTCCCCTTACATTCAGGTTTCTCAGAGGATTAGAAGCAGGGGGGATCCTCACATTATTACAAATGCATGTTATTTCCTGTTTCCCTGTACCTTATAAAAAAAGTCTTTACTATTCACTGAGAGTAAAATGTTCCATTTTCTCTAAATTTTCCCAATTTTTAATCTTTTTTTTCTAATATATATTTCCCATAAGCACAGACCAGATGTTCACAGCTTCTCAATATACTAGCTGGGTCTAACAGATTTTTGGAAGGAAGAAGCAACATAATGGATAGCTATGGATTAGTCCATTAAGAAAACGCCTTTTTAAAAAGTTCCCTGTTATTCCACCTGTGTTTAAGGCATCCTTCAAGTGATCAATTAACTAAGAACCTTTAAACAAGTCTTAAACCTTAGAACCATCTTAATGCCTACAAAGTTTCCCATGAGTGATGAATGACTTTGAAAAAGCCCACAACCATTTGCACTCACTAAAATAAATACCTGTACAAACTCCCTCCTGTGGCTTTCTCACACATTGAAAGATGAGCAATTAAAAGAAGGGGATTAGGAGTGACTGAGAATAAAGTGAGCTTCAGAAGTCTTTCCTAATGAAACAGCTGGCCAGCTCCAATAACTGTTCCCCTGTCATTGTAATCATGCCTAGTGAACTCTTCAGGCAGAATGTACTTAACAATATCCTACATTTCTCAATCCATTGATGTAATCATATATACATACAGTTATCCCTTACACATCACAACTTTCCCCAAAACAGTTTTGATCTATTGTGTGTCAGCATAAGACATTAAATGGATGTTTGGGGGGCGTGGTTTGTGGAAGTCACAGAGAGCACTTGAAGACCAGCAGATGACACAGAAAAAGTTTAGAAACTCAGAAATGCATAAAATAGATGTATAATATCAACATATTTTGTCTTTTAATACCATAATAATTTAGACTTCTCTGGTATGAAGGGAGGGCCAAAAATTTTTGTGTGGATTTTCCAGATTGTGGGGGCCACTGTACCCCTAACCCCTGTGATGTAATATACATATAGGTATGGGGTTGTGTGTGTGTGTTTATGTAAGAAGACTTTAGTAAATGCTATACATGTGACCTTCCTCTATTTATACCTAAACTTCATTCCTGCCTGTCTTTTCTCACTGATTTGCTTGATGTTACCAACAGAGGACTGAAGGATGTGATACTTACTGGGCAACGAGCAACACATTTACTTCCATGTTGTTGGTAAAGAGCCCATTAGTACCTCAAACTTGACGTGTCCCAAATCTGAATTTAGCACTTCTCACATTACCTGGGTGGCCTGGGTGAGCTGCTTACCTTCTCTGGGCCCCTTTCCTCCTCAGTAAAATCCAGGGACTGGCCTAGATGACATCTGAAGTCTGTCTTTGATTCTAAGATCTTTTCCTCCAAACCAGCTCTTCTTCCCAATGTCTCATTTTCTGATCTTCTTGGCCACCCAGGTTCCTAGACACAGTCATTCTTGGCCTCTACTCTTGCCTCATCCTCCACATCCTGCCCTGTTGCCACACAGTCCTTGTTCTCCTCCCACCTCTTCCTCCCCTGTTTCTTGGCCTCTCTCACTGATTCCTCACCTTTCAGTGCCATCAACATGGGTGTTGCCCATGGATCTGACTTTGGTCCTTTTCTCTCTATACACTCTCCTTTGAGAGCCATCCACACATCTTCAACCACAACCTCCATGAAAATAATCCTCCAACCTGTTTTCCTTTTTGAACTGCAGACTTCCACTGCTGTTGTCCATCAGTATACCTCCCTCTGGATTTCCCACAGTGGCCTCCAATTCAATATATCCAAGTCTGAGTTTAGTAACTCTGAGTTCAGTAACTATGTGTGTGTGTGTGTGTATATCCTCCTCTTTACTGTATCTGTCAGTGGTTCCCTTGTGTACCTGACCTCCCATGTTCCCATGTCCCTTGGACTTCTCTTTTCTCTCTCCCCTTCCTTCATTTCTCATATACAATTAGCTCACTAAGTATATTGGTTCTGCCCCCCACAGCTTGTAGAGTATGACTTATCCTCTGTTCCCTCTGCTACCAGCATAATCCTAGAACTTCATTAATAAATCACCAAATATATGTTAAGCATCTACTATGTTCCAGGCATTTGCTATATTCTGGGGACAGAAAGACAAAACCCAAACATACAAGGAGCTTACATTCTACTCAGGAAGATGGATACTCAAGACAATCCCAAGAACTAGTGATGAAGTATACTATCCACCTCTAAAGAAAGAACTGATATTGATTGAACACAGACTGAAGCATACTATTTTTCACTTTCACTGTTTTCCTATGCAAAATGACTAATATGGTCATGTTCTACATAATTGCACATGTATAATTTATATCTGCTTACTGCCTCAGGGTGGGGGTAGAGGAGAGAGGGAAAGAGGGATAGAATTTGGAATTCAAAACTTTAAGTACAAATACTTATTTTTTTTAAAAAAAAGGAAGGTGAATACTACATGTAAATGAACCTAAAGTTATTTCATGAAGGAGAGAATACCAAGAATGGAAGAAATGGGGGGCAGCTAGGTGACACAGTGGATAAAGCACCAGCCTTGAATTCAGGAGGATCTGAGTTCAAATCTGGCCTCAGACACTTGACACTTACTAGCTGTGTGACATTGGCAAGTCATTTGACCCTCATTGCCCCACCCAAAAAGAGAGAGACAGAGAGACAGAGACAGAGAGAGAAAAAATGGAGGAAATGAGCAACAAAGGTCTTTTGGAGGAGATTGTATATGAACTGTGCTTTGAAGGAAACTAGAGATTCTTCAAAGTGAGACAGGACTGCCTTCCAGAAATGGGGAAGCAGCTTATATGAAGGCACCTGCCGATAGATTTTTCTACCTGCAGTCTTTCTTCTCTCCAATTTATCCTTTATCCAGCTGTGAGAATAATCTTTCTTGTGTATAAATCTGTTCGTGTCACACCTCTGATTAAAAATTTTCAGTGGCTCCCTATTGCTTCCTAAGCAAAATTCAAATAACTCAACCCTGGCATTCAAGACATTCTGTTAGGTAACAACCTACCATTATAGCCTTATCCCATACTATTACCCTACCCCACCAGACCCTATGCACTTTTTGCTCCAGTGACATCAGACCACTCTCTGCCCCACCACAACCACAACCACAAGGTTGTGTGATGCTCTCTGGGCTCCATACTTTGGCTCAGAAAATTCTTTATTTTTGAAATTCTCTTCCCTTCCCTTTGCTGGTACAAATCTCATCCATCCTTTAAAGCTCCGCTCAAATCCTTCTTTCTCCAAGAAGTTTTTCCTGCCTGAAAAAATGTTGTGCTTGGAGGTAAGAAGGTCTGAGTTCAAATGCCATCATTGACACTAGTGTGACCAGGGATAAATCATGTAACTTCTCTAATACTCAGTTTCTTCATCCATAAAATATGGGGGGATGTGAATGTTTTGAAAACAAAGAAATATATGTGCCTGTTATTATCTTCCACCTCAGACCTCATATAGCACTTTATTTTGTTACTCTATAATGCATTGATCATAAAATAGTATGTGTTACATTTGTCTGTTGGTGTCTTATCCCCTAGGAGACCAGAAGCTTCTTGAAAGCAAAGATTGTTTCTTATCTAAACCTCATTGCCCCGCCAAAAAAAAAAAAAGAACAGATAGCAGGGTGGACCTAACTTTGTCTTTTTATCTACAATGACTTGATTATAAATAAAGCTGACTGAAAATGTCACTGGAATAGGAACTAACAGAGCTCTCTGTAGAAAATACCACTTTTGAATTGTGGAATCTAGATGCAGATTGAACCATACTGTTTCTACTTTTTTGTTTTTTTTTTTAGTGAGGCAATTGGGATTAAGTGACTTGCCCAGGGTCACACAGCTAGTAAGTGTTAAGTGTCTGAGGTCGGATTTGAACTCAGGTCCTCCTGACTCCAGGGCCGGTGCTCTATCCACTGAGCCACCTAGCTGCCCCTCTGTTTTTCTTTTTTGAGGTTTTTCCCTTTTGTTCTGATTCTTCTTTCACAGCCTGACTAATGCAGATATATGTTTAATGTGATTGTACATATATAACCTATATCGGATTGCTTGCTGTTTTAGGGAGGGGGGAGGGAGGGGACAAGGGAGAGAAATTTGGAACTGGAAATATTATAGAAACAAATGTTGAAAACTATCTCTACATGTAACTAGAAAATAATAAAATACTTTTATGATTTAAAAAGTATCATTTTTAAAGATAAATAAACTGAGGCCCAAAGAGGTAAAATTACTTTTTCATGACCATATAACTAAAAAGTGGAAGAGTTAGAATTGGAACTCAGATTTTCTGATTCTGAAGTTATTGCCCTTCCTAACTCTACCACACTGCCTCTGTGGGAATTGGCTTGTATTTCCCACAGGAGTCTAACAATCATTTACTTTCACGTTTAATTTCTTTTTATTTCTGTGTTGGCGTTGTTGCTGTTTTTTATGTCTTTGCTCAATCAAGACATTTTGAAATTTTTAACATTTTTTTTCAACCGGAGTTAAAGTGTGTTTTCCTTTAAGGAAATGCAAATCTCATTAAATAATTTTTCATCTTGTCCCCAAAGAGGCACAGTGGCTGTAGTGAATCTAGAGCCTGCCTTTTCTACTTTATAGACTTTGGGATTAGACCCTGTCTGCTTAAAAGGAACTATTTGTATAGTAGAAAGAATGCTAGAGTGGTAAACTGAAGATATGGATTCTGGTTATATAGCTCTATTAACTTTGTAATCTTGGGCAAATCACTTACTTTTTCTGAGCCTCAGTTTCCCTATCTCTCCAATGGGGAAAATATTTAGATGGCTGTGATAAATGAATGAGAAAATGCACATAAACTCTGTAAATGTCAGCTGATGTTACTATTATTCTCATGTAAGAACTGATGATGATTAATGATGATGGTGGTAGCAATTTAATAATTAAATATGGCTGGAAAGTAAATATACCAAGAAAGTTTAACAATTAGAGGCAGCATGGCACATTAGAAAGGGCACTGAGTTGGGGGTCAAAGAACTAGTTATCAAGGATCTGTTTGACCTTGGACAAGTCACTTAACTTCATAGCTCCACTTGTAAAATGGAGAACTAAATGTTAGGGCCTAAAACCAAGGAACGATTGGGGCACAAGCCAAGGTTTAAAGCTAGATGTTCAGCCAAGGAAAGCAAAAGTGAAAGTTTAAATTCAAATGACAAGGACAAGTACCCTGGAGAGCTCCAAGTTGGAATATCAAATAGGGTTAAGAATTCTGATTCTAGACTTAGAATTAAACCTGGGCATGGAGAAGTCCTATTACTATAGCTAGAGCAGAGTAGGGCTTGGATTCCAGACATGGATGCAGAACTAGACCTTGAACCAGGTCTGGAGATAGGATTATAGCTGTCCCTGTTTCTGGGGATGTGAAAGACACAGGATTTATAACCAATATTCTAGAGGGTCACTTTTTAGTTTGTTTTTTCCTCTATACTCATGGAGATTGAAGATTCAAATTATCCTCTACTTTTACCCATTCTTTTTTAATAAGGTTAGAGGTCAGAAAGTAGTCTCTGGGGTTGGAAAAGAAAATAGCCTCATCACCCAGTACACCTTTTTGCCAAAGTTAAATCAATGGAGGATTAAATGGGTTATTATTGGTGTCATAATTGGGAATACAACTGCCCGTAACTTTACAAATAAGACCAGTAATGTGCTTGCATTGTGGGTTGCATGTGATCTAGCCATCTGTTAGAGCTCAAAGTCAATGTCTCTCTGAGTGTCAGCCCTGCCCAACTCAATGTCCCCTAGGCTGTAGCTATGCGACAGTATGAAACATTTAGAAAGTGGGGAAAGGGGTGAGTTTACTGAATTTCCTAGTTACTAAAGATTTCATTTCAACCTGTAACAAATCTCTTGACTCCCCCATTTCTAGGTCATATTATATAACCCTCTATAAAACCTCCCAGTTTTCACACTGAGAGTGGCTAGAACTTATTGTTAAGTGTGGTAACCAAAATGCACATGCTATTCAAGTTCTACCAGATAGCTTTTTATAAAGGCTATATACCTACATGGTACTATTAGAATCCCCAGTGTTCAATGACTAGAAAACTATAATTCAAAGAAGATAATGGCTGAGAGAATTAGCAAGATAGATATGTGTGCCTCTGCTTTGTTAGAAAGAGCTTGGTCAGTGGGACTAAAACATCATGTAGATGAAAGACCTTCCTTTCAAGACTCTGCATGGAACAAGTCTGGCTAATACTTAAGGTGGAGAAAGCCTGAAAGACTGTTGTTTCCCTCTAGGGAGAACTTTTCCTGGCCCTATGGAAAAGTGCAAAGGTTGCTACTTTCCAAAAAGAACTATGGAAAGCCTCAAGGCATTTAATTAAAAGTCTAAAAGATGGGGCAGCTAGGTGGTGCAGTGGATAGAGCACTGGCCCTGGAGTCAGGAGGACTTGAATTCAAATCCAGCCTCAGATACTTGACACTTACTAGCTGTGTGACCCTGGGCAAGTCACTTAACCCCAATTGCCTCACCCCCCCCCAAAGAAAAAGTCTGGAAGAGCACACTCTTCTCACAAAGAAGTGACAGCATTCCAGCCAATGACTCCAGCTGAAACCACAAGATGGAAGCAGGAAGAAGTTCTACTACCACGTACCCATGGCTCTGATAATAGACAACAAAGATCACATGCCCAGGGGATAGCAAAGGGGAGCAGGCCTGGTAAAACCAAAGCAATGTCATTTTCAGAAGACATCAATAGTTCTGCAGCATCAGAGGTATGAGTTGGTCCTTTGCTCATATATCCTGGTCAAACATAATCCTTGCTTGTGAGTCCTGCACATATTCCCTACACACATCCATTCTTTCCACTATTACTAAGGGTATTTGCCAGAGAGTATGCTCCAGGTTTAGAGAGGAAATGTTCTATTGATACTTCTCTTACTATGTTATTTCTCTAAATCCCTTTGCTCTGAACTAATCATGTCCTCTGACTGACCAATACTAGTAAGCACAATTTTGGGGATCATGATCTAAGGATCTGTGGTTTTGAGTGAAGTGTTGTCACATAGACATGACCAGAAAGGCCTAAAGTTTTAGAGGACTGCTTTGTTGTAAAGAGTAGGAGACATACTGTCATGATGGATAGAAAGTGGGTTACACAGTCAAGAAGACCTAGATTCCAGTGCCATCTCTGACTCAGATTGCCTGTTTGATACCAGGCGGTTCATTGAACCTCTCAGTGTCCCTGACAATTCTCTAGGGCCATAAGTTGCTGAAAAGATTCCTATCTAAATTGGTAGAAGGAGTTTCCTCTCTGAGAGTTCCCCATATCAATGAAGTCACCTATCTAGTTAAAAGAAAAAGAAGAAGACTTCATTTATAACTTTGTCACCAGTATCTGGTAGAGTCATACTGAACTATTTTAATCATGTCCTGCAGAAAATATGGCAGTAGCATGGAATAATGAGTTGAGTATTTGATTTTAGTCAGGAAGACCTGGATTCAAATCCTAACTTGCTATGTGTTTATCCTTGGTCAAGTCCCTTAGCCTCAGGCTACTCCCTAGGATTTATCTGCTGAGCCATATTTGCCTTGGGAGAGGGAGTTCTCATAGCTCCTTCATGGAAAATAACTATCTTTTTTTTTTTGCGGGGCAATGGGGGTTAAGTGACTTGCCCAGGGTCACACAGCTAGTAAGTGTCAAGTGTCTGAGGCTGGCTTTGAACTCAGGTACTCCTGAATCCAGGGCCAGTGCTTTAACCACTGCACCATCTAGCTGCCCCCAAAAATAACTATCTTACTCAACTAAGATACAGGAAATCCATCAGTGACCTCTTCCTTCAGGGGGAGCAACCACTGCCTCTCCCGGGGACCATTGGACCATAGGTCTAGGCCTGGAAGGGACCTTGGGGGCCATCAGCCTCAACTCCCTCATCTTTCTGATAGTGAAACTGAAACTGAGGAGGCTGAATCATTTACCCAGAGGCAGGTATTGAATCCAGGTCCCTGACTCCAAAGCTAATGCTCTTCCCACTTTACCACACTGTTCATGAGCTCAACCTGTAGCAGCTTGAAGGCAGAAGATTCTGTCTGGAGGTGGCCCAGTTGCAACAGAAGTCAAGCCCAAGCTCAGTCCATTCTGGACCAAGGAGATCGGTTCCTCCTTCCTTCTTCTGAAGGAAGAACTTCCAAACTCCCACCAGAAGATTTTAGTTCAATTCAGTCTCAGATATTTTCTGTATGACTGTGGGCAAGTTAGTTAATCACTATCTGCCTCAGTTTCCCCAATTATAAAATGGAGACCAAAATCACAGGGCTGTTGTGAAAGTCAAATGAGAGAAGATTTGTAAAATGCTTAGGAAAATGTCACATATAGTAAGTTTTTAATAAATTCTTCTTCCCTTTCTCTCTCCCCTGGAAAATTAAAATGAATGAATGAATGAATGAATGAATGAACAACTAGATGAGTGAATAGACAGAAAGAGAGGTAGATAAATAGAAAATTAAAAAGAAGGATTTTTCCATTTAGGTCCATTCAGAAATCTAGTTGGTGCACAACTAGGGCTGGAGAATTACCTGCTCTAGAGTTGCATGAGCCTGGGCCCCAGGAAGGGGATCAGGTTTGGAAAATTCTCCCAGGGCAGACAGGAATGTAACTTAAAGATGATGAGCTCACTCCCAGGCCAAGAGCTTTGGTGTAGCAATGCTGCTCCATGCTAGTTTCCCAAATTGATTCTAAAGCTCAGTGGTTTCCATCTCTAGGGCTCCACAGCTGTCCTTTTCCCCTTCTTAGTATTGATGGTTCCTTACCTTTTCCATAATCTACTGCAACACAAGGACTTGACTTTTCCCTCCCACACCAAAGTCATCCCTGGAATTGTCTCAATTTCCCATGAATGTTTGCAAACAGGGAGTGGGGGACCAGCTCGCAAACCAACTCCACAGAAGGGTTTTGTTAGCAGGTTCTATTCTTCTTCAGAAATGCAGTGACTGTGTAAAGCAGTATGAAGGCAATATTCCCATGAGCCAATGGGATGACTAATTGCTTTCCCCCCAAAAAAAATTACATCCTTTTGTCATTATACATCTCTGCTGTTCAGACTAACCTCACAACTGTCGCCCTGCATTCCAGCTGCTTTCCTTCAGGCTCCATTCACTGGGTTTTTTTGGAAGGACTGCACAGGTCACACAGACAGAGGGTTGGATCATCATGGGAAATGTAGGCATGGAACCTGAGAGATCCAGACATGTGAAATTCCATCAGGAAAGGGAGAGTGCATCACTACAGAGAGCAAGCACAGCCACACAGAGGAGATAGGAAAAAACTCCTCCCCTTGCTCCTTTGCAATGATGGAGGGTGGGAGTAGATGAGAATGCATGATTATAGAAGGTTGCATATCTTTCCAGATTTTGATTATTCCCTTTTTTCAACTTTTTCCCCTTAAAAATTCTCTAGCTTTTTCACTCTACATCTTCCTCATTCCTCCAAATCCTTCACTTCCTGCTGCTCCCCATGGTTACCTTCTTTTTTCTTCATTCTTCTCTAGTTCCCTTGACCGAAAAACAAAGCCACCGTTAGTACCAACTAAGAAAGTAGGTGGTATGATAGTATGATGGATAAGAGCAATGGGCCTGGAGTCAGGAAAACCTGAGTTCAAATCCATCCTCAGACAGCTACTCACTGTGGGACAATGGGCAAATCACTTAACCTCTGTTTGCCTCAGTTTCCTCATCTGTAAAATGGTGCTAATAGTAGCACTTACCTCCCAAGGTTGGGTGACCATCAAATGAGATAATAACGGTAACGTGTTTAGCAAGTGCCTAGCATAGAGTGTTAGCTATTATTGCCTATATAAAAATTCCCAATAGGTTGTTCATGATTCAAGACTGGAGCTTAAGAGTGAAATTAGTGCTAAATATATAGACAGATATGAGAGTCATTTGTATACATACAATTAGTGAACCTGTGAGAACCAACAAGGTTACTAAAGGAGACGGTATAGAGAAAAAATTAAAAGAATCTTAAACAGAGCCTTGGGTCAGCCCCCAGTTAGTGGATGGAATATGGGAGATGCTATAGAAAAGATGGACAAGGAACAGTTAAACTGGTAGTAGAACCTAGACTCAGGAGTACCACAGAACCCAGAGATAAGAGTGTTGAGGAGTAGAAGGTAGTCAACAGGGCCAAATGTTATAGAGAGCTTGAGAAGGATGAGGACCAAGAAGGATAAAGTAGTTGAATCTGGCAATAGACTGATGGTACCTCTAGAGAGAACAGTGACTTTTGGTAACTTTTGGAGACTGATGGGGTAAGAAGCCAAAGTAAAAGGATTTTAGAAAACAGGGAAGTAAGAGGAGATAAAGTGCACAACGACATCCCCAGCTGGGGAATGGCTAAACAATGGCCACGTGAATATAATGAAATACTACAGTTCAGTAAGAAATGATAAAAGAAGGAAGGAGGGGGCAGCTAGGTGGAGCAGTGGATAAAGCACCAGCCCTGGATTCAGGAGGACCTGAGTTCAAATCCAGCCTCAGACACTTGACACTGAGTAGCTGTGCGACCCTGGGCAAGTCACTTAACCCTTACTGCCCCACAAAAAAGGAAGGAAACAAGCATTTGTTGAGTACCTACTATGTGCCAGGCACTGTGCCAAGCACTTTACAAATATATTTTTTTGATTCTCACAACAACCCTGGGAGGAAAATACTACTATTATCACCATTTTACAGTTGAAGAAACTGAGGCAGGATAAAGGTTAGCAACTTGCCTTCCCAGAGTCATATAACAAGCAAATGTATGAAGTTGGATTTGAATTCCCACCTTCCTGACTCCTGGCCAAGTACTCTTTCCACCGCTCCACCTAGAAGCCTTCTTATGAATATAAAGGATTCAGAGAAACTTAGGAAGACTTGTATGAAGAGATGCAAAAGGAGAAACAAAACCAGGAAAATAATAGAGATGATGGCCACAATCACAGCAACTAAGACACTAAAAAGCTAATTAATCATAATGAACAGTCTGTGAAATATATGACTCTTTTGGGTAGAGATTGTGTGTGTGGAATTTTACAAACGTCAGATGTGGTTGTTTTTGCCAATCTATCTCACTTCATTGTTTTTCTTTGTCACAAAGGAGGGCTGCATGGGGAGAGGAGCACATATCAGGCAATAACTGTGATGTTAAAAAAGAAAGTCAAGTTTCTGAAAATAGGGGGAGGAGGGGAGCCCAAAGCCACTAGACAGCCAAGAGAGCTGGAGACCCTAGATCGATGTGCAGGCAAATCAAATGCCTTCTCCGAGTTCCAGATCTGGAACGCATGCCTGATGTTTCTCTCCCTCCTTCCCTGGGCTGTTGTAAGCACCAGCTGAAATAATGGGCCAGATCTCAACAGAGATTAGCTGGCTGTAAATATGCCCTGTCTGGAGCAAGCCTCGAGGCTACAGGTGTGAGATCACTAACAGATGGCAAGGCCGGTAGGAAAAGAACATGTACTTTCTACGCAAACAATCTATGTAGGTCAGGCTCGAGAGCCCAAAGGGAGGATAGGCCCATCTAGGAAAAATCATAGCTAATAAACAAAACTTCTTTCACTTACCCACAAGGCTATTTTCAGTTTCACTTAATAAGTTGGACTCTATTCCTGGATTCAATTTGACTTAATTCAACAGATATTAATGTATTTGGTGCCTACTAGGTGTTAGGCACTGTGATAGGGATACAATCATTAAAAAATAAAACAAGCCCTCAAGGAGTGCACATTCTATTCCATGTGTGGAGAGAAATATAATTAAAATGTGACAATAAAATGTCATTTTGGAAACAAGAGAGCCCTTGGACAGGGAAGATCAGAGAAGGCTTTGCATGAGAGAGAGGGTGTGAACTAAGCCTTGAAGGAAGAAAATATGGATTCTGAAGGATTAGATTCCAGAAATGAGGGATGGCCTGAGCCAAGCACCGGGATCTGAGCTAAGATCATGATCTTGGGGAATCACTAATAGTCTAGTTTGCTGACCATGAGAAGAGGGATTATGAAATAATCTGGAAAAGGAGGTTAGAACCAGGTGGTCCAGGGTTTGGGATGTCAGGTTAAGTAGTCTTTGAACAGAGGCATGATTTGGTCAGTCTTCTCCCTTAGAATGATTCTTGTGGCAGTTGTGTGGAAGATGGGTTGGAGAGAAAAGAAACTGGAGGCAGAGGAATCAATACTTAGTAGACTACTTCACTTGTCTAAGTTAGGAGGGCTTGAACTAGAGATATGGTCATCGAATGGAGACGAGGAGTTGCTCTCCCATATGGGAGATATTGGAGAGTTAGCATTTATAAGACAGGTTGGAATAAGCATTTATATAGTGACTGCTGCATGCAAGGCTCTGTGCTAAGTGCTTTACAAATATTTAATCATCACCACAATCCTGTAAATTAGGTGTATCCCCATTTCACAATTAATGTTATTACAATGGATTGTTTTACAATTGGGATGAGGGTGAGGAAGAAGGAAAAGTTGAGGATTAGTCAATCGACAAACATTTATTCAGTGCCTGGCATTGTGGTAGATAATGGGGATACAAAAATGAAACAGTCCCTGCCTTCCAGAATCTTGGCTCTGACTCTGGCCTTTGTCTCGGGCTGGAATCTGGGAGAATGCAGAATGATGGTGCCTCAATAGCATTGGGAAAGTTTGGAGGAGAGCAAGATTTAGCAGGTTAGATGCTGAGCTCCATTTTGGGTATATCCAGTTTGAAATATCAACAGGTTACCCAGGTTGAGGTGTCCAACAATCTGCTGAATAACTTCAGAGCCAACCAACCAAACCCACCTGATCCCAGATTACATTATGGCCCATGAGACATTAGGAGACAATTTACATGCCCACACCCGCTCTTTTCTGTTTTCCAATCTAGAGATTTCCATGTCCTCTGACTAGGGTCTTCAAAGGATTTAGTTTCTAGTCCCCTCACCATCCTGGTCCCACTCCTCTAGACACAGCCCAGTTTGTCAGTGCTCCTTCTAAAATGTGGTGCCTAGAATGAAAACCAACATGCTGCTTTTCCTGAACTGGTTCTGTCATCCTACCCAAAAGAGAAGAAAGAAAGGGATCGCATCACCTAAAAAAAGGTGAGTGTTACTCTCAGTGCCAAAGGTTGAGTGATTCCCAGAAGCCCCAGTAAATGGAAGAGAAAAAGGAAGCTTCCCTGAACCAAGCACAAAATACCCTGGACCGATGACTTCAGGGTGATACACCTTAACTTTACAGATGGTGCCGCCAAGACAAAAACAACACAAACCAGACGAGACAAGAGGCACAACTTCTTTCATCACCCTATCTGCCTTCACTTTTTATCATAGTTGGAGTCTTAGCTTGTCCCACATGAGACATGGGGAGCAATCTTGCTCGGCATTGTGGGCCAGCCGTGCTAAATCACAGCAGTCACAACATGCAAGGTCGTCACCCCAACCTGAGTGCATCAAGCCATTATATCTCTTTAAATATCTGCTAACAAGTCCGCAACAGGAAGCTGATGAAAGGTTGACTGAAAGATGGAGAGACCTGACTATAAGCTGTTCAGAAAAGCTCAATAAATTTCATTTGCAGGGATCTAGGCCATAAGTGACATTTAGCTAGCCAAACCATCAAAGAAGCTATTGTTTAAAAACTGGAAGAAAGTACTTAAATCATCCTTGAATTATTACCTAAATTTGGCAGGTTTATCTCTTACCACGACTGAGGTTGCCAAAAATAAAAGTGTCTCCAAAGGAAAGGGAGAGGACAGGAGGGAAAACTCTCTTCAGTGAAGTTGGGGCTATAATTATTTCAAACATTAATAACAATCAGACACGATACCCTCTCTCTGTCTCTTCTGAACTTTTAACCACTTACATATGAATATTTGCTGACTTACTCAAACCTCAGGCTTGCCTGTAAGTAAGGGATATTACTTACTGAGCCAGGGATCATTTTACAAGGTTTTAGCTCCAACATGGATTAACAGTGGAGCTGAACATTCGTCCAGCCCTGGTTCCAAATCAGATTTCAGTAGGCCCAGCCTGACCACTGCCGGCTCCAAAAAAGGCCCCTTTGTTGTCAGCAAGTCGGGCACCATTTTAGCACATTGCTATGGGAACGGGACTGCAGGGGGTGCTGGGAGAAAGCCTGTGGGAAGATGGGACCCAGGTAGATTTGTGCTTCCTGGGAACTTCCTGAAGAAATCTACCTTGTCCTGGGCTATCACATATTCTATACAAATCTGTCTAGACAGTCAAGACAGTAAAGAAATGAAACTTGCAGGGTATATAGATATATGTGTGTGATATACATACATAAATATGCATATGTGTGTGGATAGATGGATGGGTAGTTAGATAGGCAGATAGGTAGATAGATGGATGGTTGGATAGATAGATGATGAATGGGTGAATGGATGGATGGATAGATAGATAGATGATAGATTGATAGATGGATGGATGAATAGATAGATAGATAGATAGATAGATAGATAGATAGATAGATAGATAGATAGATAGATGATAGATAGATTGATAGATGGATGGATAGATAGATGATAGATTGATAGATGGATGGATGGATAGATAAATAGATAGATAGATAGATAGATAGATAGATAGATAGATAGATAGATAGATAGATAGATAGATAGATTATAGAGGACCAAAGATGAGGCATGCTACCAACCCTCTGACAGGGAAGTGACGGCTTCAAGATGCAGAATAAGACATGCATTTTCACACGTGAACAATATAGAAATATGCTTTGCGTGGCCATAGAAATTTGTTACAAGGAGTTTTCTTGTCTTTTGGGGAAGGTGTGTGGGGGTGAGAAAATAAATGTTTATTGAAAAAATAAAATTATTTTTAAAGAATTTATAGATTCTGTAATGTTGAGGTCTTGACATCTACACATCTACTCGCAGTCTGACTACAGCACACACACACAGTTCTGATTGGTCTTTAGGAATAGTCAGATAATTGTTTAGTTTTTTTAAAAATAATGTCTTTTAATGGAAAGGCCATGGGTTTGGAGCTAGAAGGGACCTTAGGAGTTCAACCCTACTCATTTTCCATGTAGTAGGGGGACGATCAAGGGACCCAAGGTTAGCTGAGTCCTCCAATCCACTTCATGAAATTGCAGGAATTAATGGGCAAGTAACAAAGATGATGAGGTATAAGAACTTATGGTTCACACTTTGAGTAACCCATTTGTACCTTGTAAAAGCCTTCAGGTCTTAAGTGATTCCTTTGTATACAAAAGCATCAGGAGATGCTGATGAGAATTGACCTGATTTACTGCCCTTTCTTCTACCCACCCAATGATATGAATGAACAGGGATTGAGATTGCAAGGATCCAGATGGTGGTTTTTTGAGCAAACATCTTGCAGAGTACAGAATACAGAGAAAAGGCACATTTCTCTCTCTTCCCCACCCCATCTGCCGTGGTGTTTTCCAACAGAAGCACGTGGCAAAGTTCAGCTTTGGATTCTAGTTATGCCATCCAGAAGAGAGAAGAGTCTGGACCCTGGAGATGGAATCCTGCTTAGGAGATGGTAGACCAAGAACTGAGTTTCATACTGGTCCTTTTAGGGTAGGGATTCCAATTCTTTCCAAAAGTGCATAGCAGCATCCTAGGCCAGGATGTCAGCTGAGCCCAAAGCTGAAAGTAATAGCAACTATCTTATTGGTGAATCAACATTCATGGGTATAACATCTGTTGGCATCCAATGGAGCAGCAGCCAGGGCCAACTTTGAGAAAAAGGCTGGCAGTGGCGGGATATTAGAAGCCTTATATCCCTGAAGCATTGGAAGCAATCATCCTTTTGGGTATATGCCTTGGCCAATTTTAGTCCATGAGCTATTAGGAGTGCAGACCTACAGAATAACTTGACCCCAGGGTAGTCATCTCTCTGGGGACTGAGTTTATTCAAATGAGCTGTTGGGTACTAGCACAGGGCTTCTTAAACTTTTTTCCATTCACAACCCCTTTTCTCTTGAGAAAATTTTATCGACCCTGGGTATATAGGTTTAGTTATACATAACCTTTTACTGTTGCCAGATTTTTTGTGACCCCCACATTCAGTTACACAACCCCATATGGAGCTGACACCCACAATTTAAAAACTTTATACTGGAGGAGTAGACCATGGCACACTACATACAGATGAAAAAGCCGAGGCCTGAAGAGATGAAGTGAGTTAACTAAAATCACACAACAGGGCTAGATTCAGATCCAGGTCCTCTGCTTACAAATCCATTGTTCTTTCTACCGTGTCATGCTACCTCTCATAGAGCATTGAACTTAGAGCCAGAAGACCTGAGTTTGAATCCTACTTTCACTTAATAGAAGCCCTGGGACCCTAGGCAAGTTGGATCACCTCAATCTCCACATCTATAAAATGGAATAACAACACATGCCCTACACAGCAAGGCAGTATAGGACAGTGGAAGCCTCACTGTACTTGGATTGAGAAGACCTGAGTGAAGTGCTGACTCTAATATGGTGTGATCCTGGATGTGCCTCAGTTTCCTCACTTGAAAAAGCTGAATGGTAACACTTGCACCACTAACCTTATAGGGTTATTATGAGGATCAAATAAAAACATAGATGTGAACTTTCTTTACAACTGTAAAGTGTCTTACTTTACCATTACAGAAGCTGTTGTGTCTTTCTCAGCTACAGAACATGAAACAACCTGTTTGATTTCTTCACTGTGGTGGCCAGTGGTTTGGACATCATAGAAACATAATTTCACAGTGCTTGGCATATAGTAAGTACTTAATAAATGCTCCATATATAGATAGAGAATAGGGCAGGGATAAGGAAAGGAGGAACAGAGGCCACAAAGAGACCCAAGGACAATGCTGATGTTGGCATCCTGTTGACCCCTTTCCCTTCCTCCCTCCCTCCATCCTACCTAAAGCCCTCTTCCCTCCTACAACTCCATCCAAGGACTCCCACCTGGCTTTCCACCATGGCTTCCAAGGAGAATGAGATGAGAGGAATGAATGAGAGAAATGAACCTGAAGCAGAGAGAGGTTGAACCACTTGTCAAAGGTCAGATGCCTACCATCTTTCTCTCCATCTGGCAAGTAAGGTGGATGTTTGAATTTGGCATGGTAATACACAAACTTCACTCCCAACTTGACTCTCCACAATTCTTCTCTTCTTCCTCCTTTTAGACAGCTCCTTCACACCCTGGAGAAACCTCTGCCCCAAGGACCCCCTCTACTGACTAGTGCCCACCTACCTGCCTGAACCCACTACTCAAGAGGAGTCCAGATATACTCCCTTCCCTTCTGACTCTGAATCTCTGAACTTCTCCTCCTTGCCAACCACCTTTGCCTTTGTGGGTCCCCTTCCTCTCCTATTTTCAACTGCTTTTTGTGTATTGTTGTCCCCATTATAATATAAACTCCTCAAGGGCTTGCTTGTATTTGTACCAGAACTTAGCACAGTGACTGACCTATAGAATATGTTTTCAATTCAGTCATTTTTCAGTAATGTCCAATTCTTTGAGACCCCATTTGGGGTTTTCTTGGCAAAGATACTGAGGTAGCTTGCCATTTCTCTCTCTAGCTCATTCTACAGATGAGGGAACTGAGGAAAACAGGTTTAAGTGACTTGCTCAGAGTCACACAGCGATTAAGGGTCTGAGTCCAGATTTGAACACAAATCCTCCTGACTCCAGGCACAGCCCTCTATCTACTGCACCACCTAGTTTCCCCCAGAATGTGTTTACTAAATGCTTTATCTAATCTCAGGGCAAGCCAATTATAGGAAAGACTTTCAAAGAAATTGGCCAGTGAATAGTATATGGAAAGAAGGGAAGAGGTGTGTGTGTGTGTGTGTGTGTGTGTGTGTGTGTGTGTGTGTGTGTGTGTGTGTGTGTGTGTGTTTGAGAGAGAGAGAGAGAAAGTGGTGGGGGTGGGATAGATAAAAAGCAATTTTTGAATATCCTAAACCTCATAATAGCTCACATTTCTATAGTGCATTAGTTTGCAAAGTGCAATGCCTATGTTATATCATTTATATTCTATAATAGGTATATGAGGAATGTGCAATTTTTATCCTCATTTACAGATGAGAAAACTGAAACCCAGTGATAGTAAATGACTTGCCCAAAGTCACACAGTAGGTAGTATCTGAAAGAGAATGTGAACCCACATCTTCCTAACTCCAGGTCCACCACTTAATCCAGCAGCCCACTCTACTTCTCATCTTCTCCCAAAGTCAAATGACTAGCTTGAATTCCTTATCATCTACCATAGATGATACTTTCAGCATCATTATAAGGCCAGCTCTGGCTTACCCAACCAACAATTTATAGGTGCACAGAGAAATGCTTTTCACTCTGTTACATGAGGCTTCTAATTAGTCCAGGATATTTGATGGGACACAGTAAGAACTTTTATCCAAAACCAACCCAGAGGATTTGGAGATCTGGAGGTTGGATAGATCTCCATTTTGTGGGCATGGTAAGGAAGGAGAATTATGAGGGATCCCACATCATCAATATCCCTGTTGTTAGGGGCAGATCTTGGCTGGAACTTACACTGAAATAGGGAGAGGAGAAGGAAACAGGGTATATTTCTTACAAAGCCAAAGCCCAGCTTGGTTGCAGCTTATTCAAAGAAGGTTAGAGTCCTATACATCAACTCAAGAAAACCTGGATTCAAATCCCACCTCAGACACTTATTACTGGGGTAACCCTGGACAAGTCACTTAACTTCCATGAGCCTCAATTTCTTCCTCTGTAAAATAACGGCATCGGGCTCTAACACCTCTAACACCCCCTCTAGATCAAGATAGATGCTCCTTCAGGCTGCTCCAAGTAAGGTGAGGAAGAAAGCTTCTGTGAGTGAAATTTCCATAACCAGAAGGCAGATGTCTCCTGAAGTACTCCCCTGAGTCCTCAGTTCTTGAAGACTAAGCCAAGCTATAATGGGTCCCACCCACCTGAAAAGTCTCAGCGTCTCTTTTGACAACCAACCCGACAGATCAGAGAGGCTCACCATCAGAAGCTTGGCCCCAGAGTGATGGGTTGTTTTTGACCACAGCAACCCCTGGGAGCATCTACCATGGAGTGAACCATCTGCAGTCTGGATCAGCAGAGGTGGTTTCCAGTCCTACTGGGGAAATCCTGGAGTTTTTGTTGTTTTGAAGTGAAAAGGAAGAACCTTCTTTTGTTCTCTGGAAAACCTCAGGTTTGGTGCTTTCAGGTGTTCTGAGCAAAACCCATATTTGTTTTGGAAGAGGCTTCTACAAAGCAGTTCTCAGACTCTCTTAGTCTGGGGAGATCCTTCCAAGTCAACGCCCTCTCTTGAGTCCTCTCTCCCCTACTTCAGTTTCTCTACCTGAGGTGGATAGAGTACCGGGTCCAAAGTCATCCTGGGTTCAAATTCAACCTCAGCTACTTAAGAGCTGTGTGATTCTGAGCAAGTCACTTAACTTTTTGCCTTGGGATGGTAACAGCCTCTGCCTCCCAGAATTTTTGTGAGGATCAAATAAGATATTAGGAAAGTGCTTAGCTCAGAGCCTGGCGCACAGTAGGTGCTATATTTATTCTCTTCTCTGTAGTTTATTCTCTAACCCTAATCTTCCCCCTTCAAACTCTAAGGTCCTCCAGGACTGGATTTAGAGCCTGAGAAGCTGGTTTAAAATCCCTTAATTTGCTATTTAATAACCATGTGACCTTGAGCAGGTCACTGTCCCTGAGCTTCAGTTTCCTTACCTATATAATGAAGGTGGTAGATAAGATGACCTCTAGGGTCCTTTCAAGTGCTGAATCTATGATTCTATGCCAGAATCCTTCTTTCATTCCCTGTACCTAAGATTGCTCTCTACAGATGATGGTTATGTGTTCCCAAGATTGAATCAGGATCTTCCAAGGGGGCCCTGGAATCAACTGGTCATGATCATGCCAACTCACATTTTTATAGTACTTTTTATTTGTTTGTTTGTTTTTGGTGAGGCAATTGGGGTTAAGTGACTTGCCCAGGGTCACACAGCTAGTAAGTGTCAAGTGTCTGAGGCCGGATTTGAACTCAGGTCCTCCTGAATCCCTCATCCGGGGCAGCTAGGTGACACAGTGGATAGAGCACCGGCCCTGGATTCAGGAGGACCTGAGTTCAAATCCGGCCTCAGACACTTGACACTTACTAGCTGTGTGACCCTGGGCAAGTCACTTAACCCCAATTGTCTCACCAAAAAAAAAAAATCAGATCCGTGATTTCATTGGTGTAAGGAACTCCCAGTGAAGAAATTCCCTCTACCCTCCACAGATGAGCATCTTCTATAGTCTTAGAGAGTTGCTTGCCTAGGGCTAGGGCACAGAGAGGTTAAGTGATTTCCCCAGGATCACACAGCCAATATGTGTCTAAGTCAAGGATTAAACCTGACTCCAAGGCCAGCTTTCTGTACATAATTCCACACAACGTCTTTGAAGTCTACCAAGTACTTTCCTCACAACCCTTTGAGGTAAGTTGGAAAAAAAAATGATTATTCCTAAAATAAACCCTTTAAAGCCTTACAGAAATGGAGCAGCATAGGCAGTATGTGATGGAACAATGGACAAGGAAAAGGGAGAGCCAAGCTTTGCTGGTAACTGTGTGGTCAGTAGCAGGCCGCCACGTATTTCTGGGTCCTCATCTGGCAAGCCGAGGGCTTTATATTCACTGAGTGACAGAAGTTTGGAGGTAGAAAGGCTTGTTGGTAGATGTCTAATCTAACCCATACTCAAAAATAAAACTCCTCTACAACATACACAATCATCAGTTAAGGGCTGCCAGTGAAGGGAGACCCACCTTCTCCCAAGAATCTCATTCCACTTTTGGAAAGCTCCCATCAGTAGGAAGTTTTTCTTTACATCAAGCCCAAATCTACTCCTTTCCTACTCCCAGAGGTAACTATGAAGTAATAATAAAAATCAATAAATAAAACTTTTTTAAAAATCCAATGCCTAAAACTAAATACAGTACCCATAGTGTTTGTTGCCTGAATGGGCCAGCTAGAGTGGATAGAGTGCTGGGCCTGGAGTCAGGAAAACTCATCTTCGTGAGTTTGAATACAGCCTGACACACTTACTAGCTGTGTGACCTTGTGTGATTCACTTCACCCTGTTTGCCTCAGTTTCCTCATCTGTAAAATGAGCTGGAAAAGAAAATGGCAAACCACTCTAGTATCTTCACCAAGAAAACTCCAAATGAGGTAACAAAGAGTCAGACCCAAGAACAACAATGTTGTTCAGAATACAGCAGAACAATCATTTCCTTAATTCTGAAAGCTACACTTTCTTAATGCCACTGAAGATCTCATTAGCATTTTTGTTTGCTATACCATACTGTTGACTCATGTTAATAAAAATATCAAACAGCATAAGGCCAAGGACAGATCCCTGGGGCATTTCACTGGATACTACCTGATATCAGCTCTTTCCGGGTTGATATCAACTGATACAGTCTATCAGTCAACGGACTCTCTGAATGACCCCTTCTTCCAAGCTGATGTGGAATCATGAACAATTACTCAGGGTTCAGCCATTAAACTACTCCTAAATCCATCTAATTGTGCTATATAGTCTGGTTGGCATCTCTCCATCTCTTCCACGAGAATATCATGAGAGATTTAATCAAGCATTTTGCTAACATCTATGTAAACTATCTCCTCAACATTCCTCCAATCCTCCAGTTATGCAACCCAGTTCGAAAAGGAAATAAGGTTAGTCTGGCATGACTTGTTCCTGATGAAGTGGTGAACTCTTTGTCATCTCTACTTCCTTTTCCAGATGCTTACTAACCACCCCCTTAATAATGCATTCTAGACTTTTGCCAGGAATGTACCTCTCGGTTTAAAAATCCCATGATTCTGCATTTCTTCTTACCTGACCCATCATTTCTTCATCTGTAAAATGAAGGTCCTAGACTATCTCAATGTCTAAGGTCCCTTCTTGCTCTACCATTCCCCGGCTCCATGAGGAAGAACTGAGCTCTTGCCTGATACTATCAGGAAGGAGGGGGAGGAGCCAAGGCTGTCTGCTGATATCTGTTAGGTTAAGCCAGGAAAGGTGTGGTTTCCTGGAGATTTCTGATAAAATATACTGTGCAAAGGATGACAAGCTTTAGGGTAGCCTAACCCACTGCAGAGACATTGGGACATAGTGGATGGAGAGCTAGCCACAGAACCCAGAAGACCTGGGTTCATGTCCCACTTTTTTTTTGATGAGGCAATTGGGGTTAAGTGACTTGCCCAGGGTCACACAGCTAGTAAGTGTCATGTGTCTGAGGCCAGATTTGAACTCAGGTCCTCCTGACTCCAGGGCCGGTGCTTTATCCACTGCCCCACTTTTAACAAGTTCTGGCCATGTAAATTCACTCTTCAATGCTCTAGAAAATGTTCTAAGACTGTAAATTGAGGAAGTGATGCCCTGCATTAGTAGAGGGAATTTCCTCTTCCTGAAGTTTCCTAGGTCAGTGAAATGATAGATCTGGTCCCTATCCCCTATTCATAAAGCACCAAGCAAACACGGATCTGTGACCTTAGAATCAAAGAGCAGAGCTAGAAAGAATTGTACAAGAGGATGTTAGAATAGAGAACAAAGTGTTCTAGAGCTAGAAGGAGATTTATAAATCATCTAATCTACACACATGCCCCACTCACCTGTTTAGGATGGGCTTTTTCTTCTTACAGATGATGGAACCAAGGACCAGAGAAGCATTTAAGCATCACTGGGTGTTAAAGCTAGAAGGAACCTGAGAGATCATCTAGTGAAATCTTATTTTACAGAAAAGGAAAAGGAACCAGAAAGACTCACGGGACCATAGATCATAGGGGCAACAACCAAAATGAACTGAAACGCTCTAGCCCAACCCTTTCCATTTTACAGATGAAGAAACTGAGGTCAAGGGAGGTGATGCGACTTGCCCAAAGTCATACAAGTAGCAAAGTGAGCCTACAAGGAACAATTTGAACCCTGGTTCAAAGTCGGTGCTTTGACTGTATCTTTCATGTTAAGTGATTTCCCCTAGCTCACAGGGATGGTAGGTTGCAGACTCCAGATTTGAACCTGGGTCTTCTGACTCTGAATTCAATGTGATCTCTGCTCTACTTGGACACCTCCTTGCCCAGGGACATAATCAGTTGATAGAGTCAGGACTGGTGCCCAGGTCTGCTGAGCCACCATCCAATAGATGAGCTTCTCAGAATTCAGCCCTGCTTCAGGTCCTCCCAAAAGCCACTGTTGGGACTCCATTTGACTTGGGATCATACCCAGATACCCCTCACAATATCCTGTGAAAGCACTAGGCTCTCTCAGAAATAGCGCATAAATCTGAGGATGAGCCACCCCTAATCCCTCACCAGGGACTGAGGGTGCATTCTCAGGGCAATGGATGCAGGTCACTTGATAAGCTTACTGGTCTATTTGGACAATGAACAAATAAGGAATTCTTTTCCCTATCAAATCTTTCTGGTCTGTTAGGATTTGTTCAGGCATTTAACCTTCATTATTGTATCCGGTTACATTCCTTGCCTTGAGAGTTGGGCTGGAATTTCATTCTTGGGTTTTTCTACCAAATCTCCTTGAGTTTTTCGTTGGTGGCAGGAAGACGGAGAAACAGGGAGGTGGCCACCAAATGGCATACATGCCCAGGTGGGCCATGGGGACAGCCACTGAACCATTAGACGACATGTCAGCAATTAGAAAATCTCCTAGATCGAAAAAAAAAAAACCCAAAACCCTAGCAGGCTAGGTCAGGACCTATTCCTTTCAGAAACTTGACCTGTCAGGGACTATTCTAATACCAGGTCCCTCATGGGGACTCATTTGATAGCAGCAGGTACTCTGCTCTAGGCCAGAGTATTTTTCCTTCCCTCTGAAACCGAGCCCCAATTAATTATGCTCCTTGGGGTCAAAGGTCACCTGGGCAACACAGCAGCGATTGGGTACTTTGCAACAGGAGCATGACCCGGAGAGGGCCCTAGGCCTATTGGATGTTTCCCACACACAAACTGTTGGTGCAAGATGCAATCTGGGGAACTAGGGGGGCACGGGGCAGGATGATTGCTGCTGCTTTTTTCACGGCCCCAGGGCCGGAGAGGTGTCAGGCTACAGAGAAACACACATGGAAGTGAATAGGATTAGGGAATGCTGATTATGCATAAGTATTTTCTCGCTAATTTGGCGGCCACATGTTGTGTTTTTTCGGGGGTGAAGAGGGTATATATTTAAAAAAAAAAGGAAACCAGAGTTAAACAGTTTGCACTAAGTTGTTCCATCCCTGTGGCTCCTGGCAGGTTTTCTGTATTCTGTCTGTCTCCCCACACCAACCCAGTTTGGCTCAACAAGAAATATTTTAGGAGATGACTCTCCTTTTCCTTTAAGCAAGAGATACTCAGAGCTACCTTTTCCATAGAAGTTCTCCTCTGGTTCAGATGATGGAAATAAACATTTTAAGCGTCATAGCCCTGAGATGGATGTTGGTAACCAAGGTCTTCTCTCTACCTCTGTTTCCTAATAAGTAAAATGAGAAGGTTGAACTAGGTGGCCTCCAATGTCCCTTTCAGCTCCAGCATCCATCATCCTGTGAGAACCGGACTAGATCCTAACACTTCATTGTGGTCTTGGTGTTAATGTTTTGGTGATGGTGTTACATTGTAATGTTTCCTTTGTAATCCCACGCAGTTTATTATGCATTTAAAAACATTCTGGGGGCAGCTAGATGGCGCAGTGGATAGAGCACTGGCCCTGGATTCAGGAGTACCTGAGTTCAAATCCAGCCTCAGACACTTAACACTTACTAGCTGTGTGACCCTGGGCAAGTCACTTAACCCCCATTGCCTTACTAAAAAAAAAAAAAAACAAAAAAAAACAAACAAAAAAACCATTCTGAGCAGTGATACCTCCGTTTCCCTAAACTGTTGCCATAGAGGCCCATGACAAAAAAAAAAAAAAAAAAAGGTGAAGAACCCCTGGATAAAGTGATTTCTAAAGTCTCTTTGAGCTCGGCGTATCATTATAAAAGAAGAATAAGCGAGGTTTAGTTTGTAAGTTAAATTTGACTCTACACTTCTTGAGGGTGGGGACTGTCTTTTGCCACTTTTTGTATCACTAGCACTTAATATAGCGCCTGGCACGTAGTAGTTGCTTAATAAATGTGGATTGACTGATAGATAGTGGAAAAAATGCTAGTGCTAGAGTCAGTTGATGTAGGTTCAAATCCCAGTTTCATGTTTACAAGCTGTGTGACTCTGGGTAAGTAGATTTATCCCTCCAAACCTCAGTTTGGTCATTTGTAAATACCACTTGTATCAGTACCTCAACAGAGTTGTTGTGGGGAAAGTGCTATGTTAATGTTAAAAGATTGGAATAGTAAATTTAAATTAATGAAAAGGTAGGACTGGGGAGATGGGAGACTGATCTAAGTCTAGCTTTGTAACT
The DNA here is from genome assembly GCF_019393635.1 of Dromiciops gliroides. Classification (NCBI taxonomy): domain Eukaryota; kingdom Metazoa; phylum Chordata; class Mammalia; order Microbiotheria; family Microbiotheriidae; genus Dromiciops; species Dromiciops gliroides. The sequence continues at coordinate 697,050,371 of NC_057861.1, read as the reverse complement.
AACTCTCCATGTGTCCTTAGCCAAGTGACCTCCCTTTTGGGGCCTCAATTTCCTATCTATAAAATTAGGGGGGAGGGAGATGAGCTTTAAGGTTTCTTCCAACCACAATAGTTTACATTCTATGTTTTAAGGCCCCTCCTAGAGCTGACATTTTATATTTGAAGGCCCCCATAGCTCAAATATCTTTTTGTCTCCCTCCCTTTCCTTTTAGCATTTTTTTCACTGCCTCAGATGCCTAGTCTGAATTATCTTCCATTTCATGCCCCTCAGAACCTATGAAATGATAGGCAACTGTTACAGGGAGGCAGAAGTTTGGCCTAAGATAATGCTCTAATGTTCAGCTGTTTCAACAGGTAGTGAGTTCCCCATCACTGGAAGAATATCAGCCTAGTCTGGATGCCACTCCTCTAGGATACTGTGCCCTGAATTACTGGGGCCCTCTCCCCCATTAAGTCTTCCTCATGTCCTCAAACTACCCCCTCAACAGCCCAGGGAAGCCACCTACTCACCATGATTCTGTAGGTCTTCTCCTTCTAGTTAGGAAGGAAGCAAAGATAGGAATCCAAGCCCAGACCCTCACATCACACTAGAGCCTCCTCAGAAGGCTGAGATTAATAGAGGAAAGGAAGACTTCCCTCCTCACACTGGAACCCCAGCAGCCAATTTCCTGACTCTGTGTCCAAGCCTCACACAAGCCTGAAAGACAAGGGGATGGTCAAAGGGTTAGAGGCAGCATCACTGGCTCACTTCCAACCCCAGAAGCCTGAAGGCGGGTCTGCCTCTCAGAGAGTTCACTTTCCTCAATTTGAAAATTCCGAGCTGGCTTTCTGCAAGATGAGTGCAAGGGGTTCCAGGCCTTCTAAGATTCTGAGATAAAAATACACGTGCACAGCTGATGTTGTTATTAAGCCTCTTTTTTGTGCTGGGAGTGCAATCTGTATACACACACCACCCCATCCCTTCCAATTTTCCCTTCTCCTTTCTCCCTCCCCCTCCTATTCTCCTTCCTTGTCTCTCCTTGTCTATTCACTCATTAACGTCGAAGAGAGTTTGGCAGGAGTAAGAAGTCCAGCTTGTCTTTGCCAAGAGTATGAAGTAGTCACTATCTGTCTTCCCCCTTTGGGGGCACACGACCCTGCTGAGCGCCCTCGGGAGCATGCCCAGTGGAGGAAAGCACCCACCAAGTCTACTGGGAAGACTAGCCTTCTTCTGGGGGAGGATCCCTTTCAGATACACCTCGAAAATGCAGGCCAATCCACCCCACCCAAGCACCATGAGGACCACATGAATAAAGTCTGGTACTTTCATGACAGGCCTGCATTTATTTATATATTCCCATATGGAAGAATTTTCCCAACTCAGGAGAAAAAAAAAGTTCCCTCTTCACACTCCAGTTACTTAGCAAGGGCTGGAATGGGACAGAGTATCCCTGAGTGAGAACAAGAACCATACATCCAAATTGTTATATTAAGAGTCATAGATCATTAGAGCTGAAAGAGACCTTAGAACAGTGCTTCTTAACCTTTGTGCATGTGTGTGTGCACGCGTGTGTGTGTGACGGACCCCCTTGTCAATCTGGTGAAGCCTATGGACCCCTTATCAAAATATTGGGGTTTTTTAATTATTGAAAGAAATTCTAAATTTCATTTAGAGGTTATTGAAAATAAAAATGTGGATTTTTCCCCCATCCAACTTTGTGGACCCCCTGGAATCTATCTGTGGACCCTAGGTTAATAACAACTGCCTTAGAGCATGGTATATTAAAACACAAAATTGCAAAGTCAAAAGTGAGTTCAGAACATAGAGTGTTGGAATCAGAAGGGATCCTAGAACACAAAATGCCAAAATTGGAAAGGACTTTATCAATGTGGATTGCTAGAATCCAGATTAGGAACGGGAATCTAGAATAGAGCTGCAAAAATTTGGAGATTCTTTCAATTTTACAGATAGGGAAACTGAGGCCCCAAGAGAGGAAGTGGACTTGTCGAAGAGCACATGGTGAGTTAGTGGCTAAGCCAGTAGTAGATCCTGGGTCTCCTACCTCCCAAGCCAGGACTTTTTCTCCCTACATAGGTTGTCATGGGTATTAACAGGTCCTCAACTTGTTTAGCCCCAACAAGTTGAACAAGGTTTGTCCCCCCCCCCTTTTCTTTTAGTATCTTCCCATTCTGACCCTGAATGTAGACATCCAGATGATCTCCCAGAAGTGTTGTGTACCTAAATCTGTATCTGTTTTCAGACAGTCATCATGTCATTATAATACAATCGCTTTGTTTTTCTTGGTCACCATGAAACTAAGAAAAGAGGGACTCGTTGCTGAGTTCTTCCATGGAACATATTGAGGCCGTGTGACTCCCCCTGTCTTCCAATGGAATCCATTGGGAAGCAAGAAATAACCCTCCCCTCTTCTTTCTTCCCATCTCCCTCCATCATAAGCCTCAGCTCACCCAATAGCTGAGAAAGATCCAGAACAAAAAAAAAATCCCAGAACTCAGAGGAGAACCAGACAATCAGCCTCCTCGACAGCTTTACAGTTCGACCCACTTCATTCCACGACTTTTATGAAGCACCTACTATGCGCAAATAACTGTAGTAGGCTCTGGGAACATAAAGATAAGATGAAAACTTAGATGTTTTTGCAGATACAATTAGACTTCACTTTTGAACAGGTTTTGCCTTTGAGAAACACACACACACATACACACAAACTACTTTGTTTGAAATGCCCTTTGCTGTCTAGTACTATTTCCCATTTCTCAATTTAAAAAAAAATGGAACTGACCTCTCTCTCTGGATGGCAGGTTTACAACAGATGGTTCTAGACCTTCTAGGAGAGAGCCAGTAAGTATCTTAATGGTATAAGAACTTTCTCCATTCATGAAATCCTTTGGAATTGACTATCATTTGTTCTGAGAGCTGGCTTGAATTTTATTTTATTTTTTTCTTGAGGCTTTATTTTTTTATTATGAATTTGAAAGATGTCAATAAATGTGATTATTTCCATATAGAAGAATATAAAAAAGAGAATTGCATATCTCGCTGTGGATCTCAGTTATATATGGCTTAGGAACAGCTTCAAATGTCCAGGAAAAACTCTCTGCTCTCATTCCATTCAGCTGGAGATGCCCACCCCCAGCTAGCTGTAGAATCCCTCCTGATCTTTATCTCTGTTGATTATCTCTGTGCAGCCACTGAGCTGAGAACGAAGGGTTTGGGCATGAGGTCTGCTACCTGGTGCCTCCAATGGAAGTGTTAATAGCTATCCCAGGGGACAGAGGTAATCCTTGCCCTACTTCACCATCTAATGGTCCCCTTATGGAACAAAGAAAATCCTGCCTATTACACGGACCTAAATTATTCCGATGTGAATGTTTGAGGTCAGATCCAAGGCCTTGCTATAAATCCAGAGAGCAAACGAGTCCGATGATGCATATGGCACAAGCAGCCTTGGGTTCCCACAGTCCACGAGGAGGCCATGGCCAACCATTCATTCATTCATTCATTCACAATCCCCAAATTATTACAAAGGGTTTCCCAGAAAATTAGCTGTTGCTTCAATTGGAAATGATATTTTCCCTTGGTAAAATGGCCAGATTTCCATCTGGAAATGGAATTGTTTTGTCTTTGTTGTAACAAGCCCAATGGTAATTTTCTCCTTTGCTTTTAGAATTAAAACTATGAAAATTGCTGAAAGGTTCCCCCTCCTCCCCTTCATTCTGAGCTTAAAATATCCTTCCGTTTGCTTTGGAAGTGAAATTGCCCAGCTCAAGCAGATGATTTTAATGCAGGCTGATTGGGAAAGGCACCAATCCAATCACAGACACACTGCAAGGCCTGGTGGAGGCATGCCAGAGGGCAGGAAGGCCAAACACTGGCACTAGAGCATGCCTGAACCTTCCTTTCTCCACACAGCAAGGACCAGCCCTTCCTTCCTCTCTCCTGGACCAAACATTCAGGTGGATAAGAAAGACAGGTATAGTATCTTGGGCACCTCTTCTTGCATGTTCTAACCACCCCCCCAAAAAAAAAAACTACACCAGTTTTTCATGGTACTTGGTGGGTCAGCTCCCACTCAAAAATATAACTCAAAAATCTCTTACTGATATGTTTACTTTTACCAGTCAGCCAGAAAGCACATTAGTTCAAGAAAAGGACATTTCATGAAGCAGCACAGGAAATCAACTTACAAGAAATCATCTTTCCTTGTATGCATGGTGCAAACAAAGACCTCTCCCACAAGTTATAGCACTATTCATGAGGAAGGTCATAGAAGCATCACCTAGGAACCTACAAAGAGGGACCAACATGGCTAGGGCGTGCCTGAGGTACACATCAAGAAGTCACCTCCATGGGGACATGCGTGGCCAGGGCACATCCTTGGTGGATATCTCACAACTCTGACTCTCTAGAGACCTAATGTCTAATTTGGTCATCTGTTGTGCTGTTTCCTGCACATTTCTCTGCTCCATTGACTATAGTTTTATGTTGTTGTTGTTTTTTCTGATGGTGTCCTCATTGTCTCTACTGGGCTAGCTGTGTTTTCACTGAATTACTCTCTGCTACTATCTGCTGGTTTTTTGTTCTCAGGGTTGCCTGCTACTCTCCATTCCTGTCCGTTGACTGCAGAGGCTAAAAAGCTTCTCCTTGACAAGGGTAGACTCACAGTTTCTTTTGGTGGTTCCCCCATGCTATGCATCCTCAGACTCAAACAGAGAAATAGCAGAAGCTAGCAGATGTCATTTATGGAAAGTACCATGTGAAGATTATCTGGTTTTTTTTTCAACTTTTTAATTTTGGTGTTCATTCAAAGTTCATTGTTCCAAACAACTATCTGATTTAGAGTTAATCCGTTATGGGGATCTTGTACTCCCAAAGTCCATTTTGAAGCTTTGGTGAAATCCACAGAAGATATATGCAGCCTGGGGCTACAAAGTTCATTTGACTCCCAAGATCCTCTGCAGACTGGCATTCAAATGGGTTTGAAATAAGTGAAGATATCAAGGTTGCTATTCCCTATCTTCCTGTATATATACTTATATATGAAAGATTTTCATAGATTATGAGAATATTTTTATATTTCATATTTACATATGAAATGTGTTAATATTTCAGATTTTGTGTGTTTTATTTCATAATTTATACATGCAATATATTTGTATTTCATATTTTTGTAAAAGAAAATATAAGAACCTTTCCAATATCTGAAGATAGCGATTACTCCCTCTCTCTGACCATATACACACATATGGCATAAATTTGTATATATGCATATGTATATATATATACTCCATATATATAGACATCTAAATACCATACAAACTTTCATCCATATATATATGTATATGTGTATATACACAGCCAAAATCTCTTGCAACAGTGCTTGGCACATAATAAAGAACTATTGATTAATAGATCAAAAGAAATATAGAAGATATCCATTCTATGGAAATCTCACTTTCTGTCTCATGCAGGATAGAAACATGAGGCCATACTATTGACTAAAGAAAGTAATGTGTGATCTTATTGACCCATGTAACCATGAATCACCACACTACAAAGGTAAAGGCATGTAATTCCCATGACCAAGTATGATCACACTAACTAAAGGACATAACATACACCTCTACTGAGCAGAGAAACAAAGCCCACTGCCCAAAGGGCAGTGATGAGCTACTAACAAAGGGGCTCAATGAGTGTGATCCCATTATTGAACAGAGACCAATTCGGTAGAATGGTTAGAATGCTGAACTTAAAGGTCAGAAAGCACGGGTACAAATCTCACCTTAATTTTACTAATTGGTGACTATGAACAAGTCAATAACATCTCTGAGCCTCAGATTCCTCATCTATAAAATCTATAAAAAAAATAATATTTTGGGGCGCTAGGTGGCACAGTGGATAGAGCACGGCCCCTGGAGTCAGAGTACCTGAGTTCAAATCCGGCTCAGGACACTTAACACTTACTAGCTGTGTGACCCTGGGCAAGTCACTTAACCCCAATTGCCTCACTTAAAAAAAATAATAATATTTTGTAAGGCTCAAATGACATGATAAATGTATGTTAGTGCATTTTAATTATGGAAGCACTTTGTAAGCCTGAAATTGTTATGGCTCAATTATAATTATTGTTTTTGTTGTCGTGGGTGACCCTGACGACCAAATACCTGTGACCACCTACCAAGACAGAAAATCAGACAAATACAAAACCCATTGACCAAGGGAGACAAAATGTAAACCCCAGTGATGAGAAGAGACAACCAAAAAAATAAATAGAAGACTAAACCCAAGAAAGATGAATGGGCACTTTCTACTGGGCAGTAAACATGCAATAATCCTGCTGTCCGCCCATGCTTGTTGAATTGAATCAGATCTCTTATTCTACCCCAATACCTATGTCTCCTCCAAGCAGGGCAATCTTTCCACTATCCACTGCACACACTCTATTAATTTTCACCTCCACACCTTTGTCCATGCTAATTCCTATACCTGGAGTACCCCACTCACTCCTCTCTACCTATACAAACCTTACCAATTCTTCAAAGCCCTTCTCAATTGCCACCACCTCCAGGAGACCTTCCTTGACTACTCTAGCCTATACCAATCTCTCCTTTCCCTAAATAGCAGTTGTACTTCAGATATGTATCACAAGTTTTGAGCTCTTGATTATAGAGGTTGTTCCAAAATCTTAGTGTAGTTTTAAGCATGTGTGTGTTCAATCATTTTTAGTTATGTCCAACTCTTTGTGACCCCATTTGAGAAACAGGAGGTTATTGAAAAATGGCAGTGATGAATAAAACCCCCAAAAAGCATTAAGGAAGCTTTTTATTCACATTTGGAAGTGATCTAAAGTTTAAAAGGACAGCTAATAGGAAGAAAGGAAAGAAACTGGCATTTATTCAACACCTACCATTGGCCAGGCACTGTGCTAAGTGCATTACAAATATCTCATTTGATTCTCACAACAGCCCTGAAAGGTTAGGTGCTAATAATTCCCACTTTACAGCTGAGGAAACTGAACTAAGCAGAGGTTAAGTGTCACACAGCCAGGAAGTAGATGAGGCTAGATTTGAACTTAGGTCTTCCTGATTTCAAACCCAGATCCCTAAGCACTGCACCCATCTACTTCCCTAGATGAAAGAATCGGGACCCCAAAAGATTTTTATGGGATAGAAACGTGGGTCACATCTATAAGGATGAAATGTAGTGCGAGCTAAACATAGATAAGTTTTCACATTTGGATTTAACAGACAACTGTGCAAGGAAACAATGGGACAGACCTGGTTTTCTAAAAGTCTACATAAAAGACTTATGGATTTAAGTTGACCACAAGTTGAATATGAGTCAAGAAAGTGATCTGCCTGCCCCAAAAGTTAATGAATTCTTACAGTGCATTTGTAGAAGTATGGCAGATAAATGAGGTGCTAGCTCATATCACCCTGTGCTATTCAGACAACTATCAATCAATCAATCCTTGAGGAATTTTACTAAATGTTTCCAGGTACTGTGTTTGGTGCTGGTGATACAAAGAAAAGAAAAAGTGCCTGACTTCAAGGAGCTTACATCTTACATGGGGAAATAGCATATACACATTTGTGGCAATAAAAGAGTATCCAATGGATTTGTGGCAATTGGGCACTAGCAATTAGGGGGAGGTCAGGTACGGACTGGGGAGAAGGAGCCACTTGAGTTAATTTTTGAAGGAAGTTTCTCCCTAAGAGACAGAGGTGAGGAACAAATGCATTCTGGGCATGGGGAATAATCTGCTCAAAAGCATAGAGAGGCAGATGGAACTCCCATATAGGAGGAAGAGTGGGCCATGCCAGTTTGGTTTGGTTTGTAGAAAAGTAGGCTGGAGCCAGACAGCCAAAGGCTTTCGGTGCCAAACCTAGAACTTTACATCGAATCCCAGAGGCATTGGGAGCCACTGGAGCTGTCTTGAGCAGGGGAGTGACTTGGTCAGATCTGGGCTTAGGAATTATCAACTTTAGTACCATGTGTTAACTATAAACCATCTCACTCTAAGAGATTTGTCAACAAACTAGAGTACACACAGAGAACAGTGACCAAGAGGGGGAGGGGACTAAAAAACACACACGTGAGCCAGGTTTGAAGGGGACTGAGGATGAGGGGCTTACTAATAATTACAAAGAATCTAAGATCCTATGCTTATCTTCGGGGTGGGGAGAAAGTAGGGTGGAGGTGGGTTATGGAGAAGAGGCAACAATCATGATCTTCAAATTTTGAAAGATTTTCATATGGAAGAGAGAATAGATTTATGCTGTGTGGCTCCAGAAGGTTAGAACGAGGATTAGTGGCATGTTTGGGTTTGTTATAGGGGAAGAATTTTTTAATAATTAGGCCTATCCAAAAATGGAATTGGCTGCCCTCTGAGGCAGTGAATATATTCACCTATCAGTGAATGTATTCCAATAGAGTCTTAATGTCCACCTGTTGACAAGGCTGAGAAGAGAATTCCTACAGGAATGAGACATCTACTAAATGTTGATTTAATTGAATTAAGGTTGAATTACTTTACCTTTACAGTTTCTTCCAACTCCAAGATCTAGAACCCTTCTAGGAATCAAGGGAGTCAAAATGTCTTCATCCTTAGACACAAAATCTGTTTTTTAAGATATGTTATGATCCTGGGGAAAGATAGAGAATGGTGGATTTCCATATATTTATATATTATATGTATTCCTACAGAATCTTAACTCCTTTTTGTGGCAATGGGTATGGGTAGATCTGTTGTTAGTGAAATCATAAAATAAGATTTTTATTGTCATTTTCTGCCTATGTTTTCTTCAAGCAAATCCTCCACTATTTGCAGACATCTGTATAATATCAACTTCTGCAGTCCAGATTGTCCAGGGTCCCTCTGGTCTGCCATCTGCTCCTCTGGGCCAATGCCTGCTGAGGATTCCAATTGCTCTGAAGTTCTTTAGGGCAAGTAACTTAACCTTGCCTTTCAGATGATTAGTAATTGTTAGGCAAATGGGGTTCTTCTCCTCCAGGCCCAGAGATCAGGAACAATTTGCTTCCTCTTCATTCAAGATAATTCTCCTGGCTAGAGAGATGGTAAGGCTTTGCATGGGCTATAATAAAGTTCAAAAGGCAAGAGATTTGGGACTGTCATATGTGTGGAAGTATAGATATAGATATACCTATATATTTGTGTGTGTGTGTGTGTGTGTATATATATATATGATGTGCATATGTACACATACACCTTATGCCATATATGTGTGTGCATGTGTATTGTGTGTATACATATATGTGCATATACTACATGTATATTATATATGGTTGCAGAAAGGGAATGATTGCTACCTTCAGGTAGATTTTTCATGTATATTGTGTATATGTTTACACACATGTAAGGATAAAAAATCGCAACATTAATGCCTTCACTTAATACCTTTTGTTCTACTTCAAATTATTTCAATGAGTGGGCAGCTAGGTGGCACAGTGGGCCCTGGAGTCAGGAGGACCTGAGTTCAAATATGACCTCAGACACTTGACACTTACCAGGTGTGTGACCCTGGGCAAGTCACTTAACCCTCATTGTCCTGTAAAAAATAAGAGAATAAAAATCTCGACCACTGGAGGCTCGAGGTTGTCACCATCTTGGCTGAAATCATTTCAATGCCAATCTTCAGAAGCTCTTGGGAGTCAAGTGAACTTTGTAGTCCCATCTTCCATATACCTTCTATGGGTTTTACCAAAGCCTCAAAATGGACTTTGGGAGTACAAGATCCCCATAATGGATTAAATAGGAGTTATAAGGAATTTCTAACCCTAAATCAAATAGTTGTTTGGAACAATGAACTTTAAATCAATGCCAACATTTAAAAAGTTAAAAGAACAGACAATCTTTGCATGGTACTTTCCTTAAATGATATTTGCTCACTTTTGCTACTTCTCTGCTTGAGTCTGGGGGCTCATAGCATTGTTGTTGTTGCTGCTGTGGCTGATGATTGACAATGATTGATGAAGAGGAGGAGGGGGAGGAGGAGCGGGAGGAGGAGCAGCTCAGTGCCCAATAGGCCACAGGAGAGATTCATCTTTTTCATTCATCATATTTCAATCTGATCATGTAAGTAGGAATTTTGCAAACCTTAAAGCACCAAATCATCGCCATCGCCATCATTATTATTGAAACGGTAAAAAAGGCATTTCTTTAATACGAATCAATCATTCAGATTTCTTCCTAGTTTAGACAGGTCTTCTCTCCTGCTCTGAATCCGAGTAGATTTGACTGACCTTTTCTCAGTGCAGGATGTTGCTTACTGCCCAACCCACTAATGGGGGAGATAGCAACTGAGGTTGAACTGAGAGCCAGACCCTGAGGGGCCAATTGAGGCAGCCAAGTAGGATGTCAGGAGCCCAAATCCATGATCCACAGGTGGGTCCCAGACCCTGCCTGGGCAGGTCACCAGAGAGATGGCATTTCAGGGCAATGTCTTAATGACAAGTTCCATTGGTGATACTAAAGAATTCCATATGGGTTTCCTTTCTTCTGTTCTTTCTGAAAATTGAAAGCAACACCCCTAGGAATGTCCAGGGATCCAAGGAGTGTCTGCAATAGTCCATAGCCATTCAGTGTAACATTCGATTTACCAAACCACAACCGTCATCTGCCGGCATCCTAAGTAGTGCTGTTTGAGGGGAATTAGTCCCTCTCTGTCCCTAGAGGTGGAGGCCATTCTAATGAATACTGGCAGTGATTGTTTTCCTGCAGTTTTGGCTCCTATATGGCAAACTTTCCCAGGAAAACAGGCCCATGGACCTATGAGAGATGCTCCAACTTATGATCTATCTTCATTCCTTGTGAAAAATAGGAGCAGCTTCTCCACTCCCCATCCCCAGCCACAAAAGCATAGGTGAACAGGCCAGGCAGGCCAAGTCTTCTCCACCTCCCCCTTCCCTGTACACCCCCACCCCGTAAGAAACCAGGCCTCCCCATACACAGGGCCCTAATTGTCTGGTAAAGCTATGATCAAAGAGCTCTAAATGTGCTTCACAGGTGACACATATTTAGCCCCAGGAACCGCTCCGGAGCACTTGAAAGTACCAAAAAATCGGCCCAGAGAGAGTTGTGAATATATTTTTGGCGCTGTTTTGAATCGAGTTTCGTTTGGCAATCACTGGGGGACTGACAAAAATATTCACGTCAAAACATTTTCTAGCACAAAATTTATGAAAGAATTTGGCCTGAGTTTTTTTTTCTTTTTAAATGGGGGGTGGGGTGGGGTAGAGTGGGGGGGCGGGGAAGGGAGGAAGGGATCGGCTCCAGATGTTGGTAAGAATTTTTTTTCCCCTGAAGCTGATCCTGCCAGAGAAACATCTGAATCAATAGACTTTATATCCTAATGGACTGCAAGCCTCCCATCAGACTGTGAGCTGTGTTCCAAAAAGGCATTGTCTATGCCAGGGGCTATTTCTGACTGCATTACAAGCCTGTTAATATTCCAAGGAAGTGCCCTAGGTCAGGGACTGTTCATTGGTAACCCTGGGGTCTGGGGTAATTGCCCTAAGAGGTGGCACATGGCGGTCCGTGGATTGTAATGATTTAGACAGTATCTCTTTCACATCAAGAAGTTTCTACTCAGAAGAGACCTAATCGAAAGTAATCTGAAAATTAGGGAAAATAAAAACCATGCCCACGGTTACCTAAATACCTATTTCCTTACATTTTCTGCCCTAAATAACCTAGTTCCAGAGAAATGTAATTTTTCCCTTCTGGTAAGAAGCAAATGCCTTGGGAGAGTCGTTTGATCATCGCAGGGCCCGTTTAAATGCTGTGACTGGTCAAATATTATTGTTTAGCCAAGTGTTTCATAGGGAGAGTGTTAGGCAGAGGCAGAGCATAGGCCTGGGAAGGCACCCCAAAAGCTGGATCTGGAGGAGACCAGACTTAGAACTATGCCTGCTCCCCTTAAGTCATGAGATCTTTGTAAATACTTGGCTTTCCCCAAAATTCAGTACAATTCCCTTTAGTAAACAAGCACCTAATATGCGTAAGGCATTGTTGTTTTTGTCGTTAGTCTTTTGTTTTTTGAAGAGGACCATCACATCAGGAGGGTGACATCATGACTTGCAGGATTTAAGTGAGAGAAGGCTGTGCAGTCACCACTCTCCCAGAGCCATATGGTCCAGTGGCAAGATACAGATCAGGATGGCTGGAGATGGCCCTGGATGTTTAAGGCAATTGGGGTTAAGTAACTTGCCCAGGGTCACACAGCTAGTAAGTGTCTGAGGTGAAATTTGAACTCAGGTCCTCCCAACTTCAGGGCCAATGCTCTATCCACTGCTCCACCTACCTGCCCCATAAGGCACTGTGGTAAACTCTAGATGTCCAAGAACCAAAATGAGACAATCCTTAATTTTAGTCTGCTTAATCTCTCTAGGCTCAGTTTCCTCACTAGAAATAGAAATAAGCACTTACCTCATAATATGGTTTTTAAGGATAAAATGAGACAACATGTTTTATAAATCTTTAAAAGCACTTTGTAAATGTTAACCATCATCATTTGTCCACCCATGCCCTGGAAAAATAAGTGACAGTCATTTAGCAATTAAGGGTTGACAAACATTTTTTCATGTGGGCCTCCCAACAGTCCTGGTCAGTAGTACAGGCATTATATAACAGAGGAAATGAAGAATGAGGAAGACGAAGCATCTTGCTCAAGGCTGAATAGAAGAGGCAGGTTTCGAACCAAAGCCCCTCCTGACCAGGACTACCTCCCCGACACCATGATGCCTTGATGATGGGGAGAAAGGAATTTTGACACCATGGCTGATTTGGTGGAGAAAATTATTGGAGGGGCAGCTAGGTGGTGCAGTGGTTGAAGCACCAGCCCTGGATTCAGGAGGACCTGAGTTCACATCTGACCTCAAACACTTGACACTTACTAGCTGTGTGACCCTGGGCAAGTCACTTAACCCCAAATTTCCTCAAAAAAAATGATTGGAGATTATGGGCGGGAGGGGAAGGAAGAGGGAACCTTTTTGTTGACTTTCCAATAGCTCACAAAATATTAGAGTTCAAAGAGTCCTTGAGAAGAATTGTGGTAGAGGAGGAGAACCTAAGAAACAGAGTCAGAGAACCCAGGTTTCAGTTCTGAGTCTGTTATTATTTACTAGGTAAAAAAAAAACAACTGGGCAATTCACTTAATCTTTAGGATCCTGTTTTCCAGAACCATCACTAGGACCAGTGACAAGGGCTTTGCCACAGGTCACCACATTTAGAGGACACCAAATTTAAAAGCATCTCATTAGAAAGAATGATTAGTTAAAATAGGAAACAAATGGTCTAGAGTGAGTTCATACCCTTACACAACTACAGTAGACTGCCCCCCCCCCAGCCACAACTTTATGCTAGGGGCTCTCCCCTTGGGCACAGTTTGTGGTGCAAAAATGCCCAGTTTTAGCTCTGCTGTTTCCTCATCATAATGGGGACAATGATAGTCTCATTAACTATCCCAGAGTTAGTGTAAGGAAAGTACTTCTTAAACTTTGAAGTATATATAAATATGAGTGACTAATGACCTTCTATTTGGACAGCAAGGTGGCACAGTGGATAGAGCTCCAGCCCTAGAGTCAGGAAGACCCGAGTTCAAATCAGCCTCTGTGTGACACTGAGCAAGTCACCTAACCTTGTTTGCCTCAGTTTCCTCATGTGTAAAATTTATCTAGAGAAGAAAATGGCAAATCACTCCAGTATCTTTGCCAAGAAAACCCCAAATGGGGTCATAAAGAGTCAGATATCACTGAACAACAACAAATTACCTCCTTTGGGTGATCTTTCTTGATGCCCCAGTTAGCACCCATGTATATACTTTGTGTTTTCTTACTCTTCTACATTCTATCTCATCATTGGGTCCCCCCCTACCACCACCATCACCCAGGGGAATGTAAGTTACATGAGGGAAGGGACTAATTTATTTTTATCTTTATCTTTATATCTCCAGCACCCAGCCCAGATCTTTAAATACAGAAGTGACTTAATAAACATTTTTAGAATTGAATATTCTAATCAGGCCCCCTCATTTTACAGATGATGAAAAAGACCCAAAGAGAAGTAGGGTCATGGTGAAATGATAATGGAATCCTGGCCTTTAGAGACCAACAGGACCCTGGAAATCATTAGTCCAGCACCTTCCATTTACAGATGAGGAAACTTGAGATCCAGAGAGAAGACTCTGTCTTCTCAAAGTCACAGATCTGATAAGTATCAAAGCCAGGATTTGAACCTAGGTTGTCTGATTTCAATGGCAGTGTAGAGTCTACCTTACCCCAACAGAGGCAAGGATACCAAATACTGTACAATGTCCTTTCCTATCAGTACCCGTGAGGTATAGCCCTAGGAAAGAATCGTCCCCTCTAAGGATCTGATCCTTGATTTTGAGCCCACTTCTGCTTTCTTTCTTTCTGCCTGCCAGATTCCAGGAACCAAAGGGGAAAATACAGAGCCTCAAAACATTTCAAGTTCTTTCCCATATTCTGCGCTTGAATTGAAAGGCCCAGCCTTTCCGCTAAGAGACAAGGGGCTGCCAAATAACCTGGAAATCCCTTGAAGGTCTTCCAACCAGTCTGAGAGATAAGAAAATGGAGACTGCATGCAGAATTGGAGCATGTGACATGTAAAAGGGGAAATTGTGTGCTGCCCATGTGCAGTGGGCATAACACATCCTCACCATGTGTGCTTGAGGAGCTGCGTCCCAGGGACACTGAAACCGCTGTGGACCCTGCCCCAATTTCTGACAGTCCCAGGATGAATGAAGACATTCCTCTGTTTGGCTTATAAAGTCCTCCATGACTTGGCCCCTTCCCAGTCTTCCGGTCCTCTTGTACTTAGCTTTCTTCCATGCACAAACCAATCTTGTTGTGCCGGCCTGTGACATCATATTCTTCACACAGGACCCTCTATGTCCTGACTTTGTGCCCACCACCCCTGACCCCATACCTTCCCTCTGAGGTTACCTTCCATGGACACTACATAGTTATTTACATGTTTCTTATTTGTCCTTACATTATCTTTTGGGGGGCAATGAGGGTTAAGTGGCTTGCCCAGGATCACATAGCTAGTAAGTGTCAAGTGTCTGAAGCTGGATTTGAACTCAGGTCCTCCTGAATCCAGGGGCCAGTGCTTATCCCCTGTGCCACCTAGCTGTCTCATTATCTTCATTTTCAAATATCTCTTTTCCTACTCCCCTACTCAGTGAACCATTCCTTGTAACAAAGAATAAAAAAGACAGAGGAAAAAAGGCAATTCAGTAAAATTAACCAACACATCACCTGGGTCTCCCACCTTTGAAAAGAAAGGAAGGAAATTAATTTTCTCATCTGCTCTCCAGGGTAAAGAAAGGTCTATATTTTTATAAAAAACCAACAATAACAACACCCAAACAAACAAACTAAAAAAAAACACTTCATTTTTAATATAAACTTGACAAACACAAATGTTTCACCATACTATGAACAATAGAAAAAATTGGACTGCATAGGGAGCCATAAACCTCCACTAAGTACTGCTTGGTTTTTATAAAGTACATTTCTTCAAATTTTACAAGGCAATTCCAATGCTAGCTTGGGACCCCATATGGATTTCCACTTGCCCTCTTCTGTGAATTTGGGGGTGGGGAGAGATTCATTGATGTTCTTTTAGTTCTTTTCTTTCTTTAAAAAAAAAGTCTATCTTTTTAAAACCAACATTAACTCTGTGGGTGAATAATAGCCTAAAGATGCTCACATTTGCAGATAATGTGCTGAGTGCTTGTTGTTCAGTCAGTCATGTCTGACTCTTCATGAACCCATTGGGTGTTTTCTTGGCAGAAATACTGAAGTGGTTTGCCATTTCCTTCTCCAGTTCATTTTACAGATGAGGAAACTGAGGCAAACAGGGTTAAGTGACTTGGCCAGGGTCACACAACTAGTAAGTATCCAAGGCCATATATGAACTCAGGTCTTCCTGACTCCAGGCCTAGCACTCAATCCACTGTGCCACCTAGCAACCAGGAGTTGGGTGCGCCAAGTACAAAAATATTTCTGGGTCTCTTCAATGAGCCCTATAATTACTCAAAAGATATCAGCCTGAGTAGCCACACAAGACAAACCAAGTGGATCAAGAATACCTATTGTCCTAAGATATGCAGTTATAGAGACACAGAATGGAACTGCTCCATTAGTACATATTTCTTGGACAGATGTTGCAGGTAGGCAATGATCTAGGCTCAGAATTATAGAGAAGAGTGGTCTGAATGGCCCTCTGGAAAACTGCAGTGCTTTTGATGACCTGAAGTTTCACTCTGATCAGAGACCCCTCTTTTTCAATACCAACATTTTTGGCTGTACATCATGGTTATTGTTTGTTGTTGTTTGTCCTTCAGTCTCAAAAAGGACCATGACATCTGGAGGTGATGTCATGACTTGCAGTGAATTGGATTTAAGTGAGGCGGGGCTGTACAAAGTCACCAGCCTCACTCTCTCCTCCAGAGTCACCTGGGTCCAGTAGCAAAATACAGAGCAGGACAACTGGAGATGGCCCCAGATGTTTAAGCCAATTGGGGTTAAGTGCCTTGCCTGGAGTCACACAGCTAGTAAGTATCTGAGGTGAGATTTGAATTCAGGTCCTCCCAACTTCAAGGCCACTGCTCTATCTACTGCACCTCCTAGCTATATCATGGTACACTCTACTCATAAAAGAATTAGAGTAGCAGGTTACCCCACAATGCAATGAGTTTATAGTCACCTCTGTGTTGTACTGACGCATTGGAAGAGTCTAGAGCATGTCAACAGGCCCAGAATACAACCAAGGAAGAATCACAGGTAGATAGTAGCATTCAAAGAGATGGACAACTAGATAAGGAGATGGGCTAATCATGTGGCAAAAAGAGATAAAAGATGGAGTATCTACATGCTCCATTTCTACCCACCTAAGGTCAAGCTGGGAAAAACACCACAGTATGTTTGGTAGACTCCCTGTGAATGATTTATGGCAGGCTGTGGACAAGAGTCACACAGAAAGGCACAGGTGGGCTATCTGAACTTTGGAAGGGAGTGTCCATGGTGACAAGACCATGGATAGATCTATCATATTGTTAAAGTATTTTCACAGTGAAGCTATATGACTGTGAATGATGAAGGACTGCAGTCTCAGGAGGGTACAAATGTCTGGCAACCCAAAGGGCATTACAGACATCTATAGAGGGTATATATATATATGGTATAATATATGACCAATAAAGACTTCATGCTGCTAGATCTTGTGCTATCCTGACTGGAGCTCCACCATACTTGAATTCTTTCTTTTTGGCAGCTTGCAATATTTTCTCCTTGACCTAAGAGCTCTGGAATTTGGCTATAATATTCCTAGGAGTTTTCCTTTTGGTATCTCTTTCAGGAGGTGATCAGTGGATTCTTTCAATTTCTATTTCACCTTCTGCTTCTAGAATATAAGGGCAATTTTCCCTGACAATTTCTTGGAAGATGATGTCTAAGCTCTTTCCTTGATCATGATTTTCAGGTAGACCGATAATTTTCAAATTATCTCTCCTGGCTCTATTTTCCAGGTCAGTAGTTTTTCCCAGAAGATCTTTCACATTGCCCTCTGTTTTTTTATTCATTTGGATTTGCTT